>NC_085098.1:3398631-3628631 GCF_963422355.1 Corticium candelabrum | reverse complement strand
CACACACACACACACACCTCTTCTGTATCGCTTTCGTTTAAACGGACACGCTACCCCTTCAGTTACCAAAAGGAAATCCTCTTCTGCAACTTTGTCAATGTTTTTTGTGCGAATAGTCTTCAAAAGACTTGCAAGTTCTTTGCAGGTGAACAAGTGAGAGACGGTGCAAGTGATGCCATCGATGTCCCGGTCTTGCACCCATGCTTTTCCCACAAAAGATAGAATAATGACAATCAATGGAACCATAGAGTATCACAAAATGGTAGACAACCACGGAGCAATTCAAACTCTGGGCACCTCTATTTACATTGAACACACACACACACACACACACACACACACACACACACACACACACACACACACACACACACACACACACACACACACACACACACACACACACACACACACATTGTTTTTCGTTATAATCTATGCTATATTCTTTCTGTTTTAATCGAATAATTATTGTAAAACTGTCTTGCTGTGTTTCATCTGACACTCTATTTAATATCAATCTGTGTTGACTAATGTGTATCATCCACTTGTACATGTACTGATTTACATTCAGCTGTCACTCTTATTACATGCTATGCTACTAATACTGCACACATTTTACATTGATATCAACCAGCATTATTGCTGATATGCTAAGACTATCTTCTGTTGATCTCTAGCCATTGTCTGGTTGTTATTCTGAGCTCATTCATTTTCTTGTTCGTCAACTACTTTCGAAATCTCCCACCGATAGACCAAGGTGTTTAAGATATTTCTGAGTTTAGTTTATGTGATTTGATGTGGTCATTTATTGTGTACAGTGCAGCAGCAATTCTCAACATGGATGAAGTCAGACACCATTTGTCTGTTATAGCAGAGCAGCAGCAAAGGCCAAGATCGACATGTGAACACAGACGGTAATGGTCGTTGTTGTAGACTGAGGACCAGCTGTAGACAATTTTGTTGTAGACAAAGGACCAGCTCTTGTGGATTAATTACACATCCAGACACTGCACGAGCCAAGTCTGATAGCGAACTGACTGTAGCATCAGTGGCTAGTGAAATGTCATCCAACACTGTAGCCTCACTAAGGAAAGGGGCAAGCGTAGTGGCTTACACCAATCATGCCGGTAATGACCATGGAAATCTGTTATGTAATTGCCTCTAATCTAATGTGTCAAGATATAAGTTAATTTATTATGTTTGTGTTAATTAATGCCAGTAGTGTGGTAAATAAGAGGAAACAGAGTGCAGAGAAATAAGCCACATAATGCAAGGACTCTTGCCATGTTTCTCATGGAACTTTGTTACTTGTTGCAAATGACTGCTGTATAGGTTGGTTGATAGGAATTTAATATTACTTAAATCTTGGTTGGGAGGTATTATCAAGATGAAGTACAGAGAGTCTGAGGGCTTCCCGAGAATAAGAGTTATCAACCAATTGTGTTTCATCTGTTAGACAGTAGGTCCATGCAGTTCGTTAGTCGTCTCTCTGTTTCACCTGGTGAGGTTGCTTGGCAAAGAAGTCAATTTTGAGCCTCTCAGGGAGGAGCCATTGGAAAGATGGCGGCATTGCAAGAAGAGATTTTTGGAATGTGCTCAAGCAGTATTAAAAAGGGTACATATGCAAGAATACAGAAGCAAATGAGTGATGGGCAACAAAGGCAATTGTACTTTGAAGAATTTTGGAATTTTTTATTTACATTGTTACGGGATTATGTCGTATTTGCATGAGGTTTTTCTATTGTTTGTTGACCAATTAATAAACGTTGATTGATTGGTCAATAAACACTTTGTCGTTATGTTGCTAGGCTGGCTGGCAGTGGTTTATGATGAAAAAAATATGAGGCATTAGTGGTCCAATTAATGCCCAATAATACAACAAATATGGAGATCAAATGATGAGAGTGTGTGTTGCAGGTGTATTGCAAGATAAACCCACTGTTTTCATTGAGGGGCCAATTAATAGACATTTGATGTACAGTCAAACCTCACTAGTCTGAATCATCACTAATCCGAATTACCTTTGCCACTCTGCCTTGCGTACACAGATGCAATTGAGGTGCCTGATCCGGGTTGCGGGTATCTAGTTTTCAATCAACGCGCATATCTGACTATTTTAAATCCTGACTGTCACATTATTTAGAAGTCATGTAGTCATTGCAGCAGTGTCCCTTACCACAAACATGACATTGTGTAGAGATGTGTGCAAATGGTCTGGGTGTCCGAGGCAAGGTCTGGACCTCCAAGGCTACGCGTTTGGCACTTTTGGTAATCCAAACAACTTCACTAGTCTGAACAGGCCCTAGCACGGGGCTGTTTAGATTACTGAGGTTCTACTGTATAGTTCATGTTCTGTCAATGAATTGGTTTAATTTCTGGAGTTTTTGGGCAGTTACAGACTCTTGCAAAATTATTAATCCACCCTACTCACGTGACGAACAAAATGTGTGAATGGTGTAAAATGATACCAGGAGTTCCTTTCATGATTACTTTGAACTACCAACATATAGCAATACTTGTGTTCTTAGAGTTAGAGCTACAACTAAATAATTTTGTTCGTCTTTCACTAAGAAATCAAAGTGCTTTTGTCTGGCAGTAAACCACAAATGTCCAATCCAAACAGTTTCCTTGATACGCTTTCTACTTCTGAGAGAACTTAACATTAAATTCGTCGTCAAGTTGCTAGAAGTTGCCGTTTGTCTTTGTTTGGCAGCAAATGAGCAAATTGTTTATGATGTAACAAACTCATTCTTATGATCTGTAATTGTTTAAAAAAAACAAAAGCACTAAATCTATGCACTAATGATTACAAGACGCAAAACTATTGGCTTCAATGTTATTTCTTACTGCATAATGTAGAAATTCCTAAATTCGTTACTTTCGGTTATATTCTGTGATGGCTCAGAATAGTGCAAGTTGAGACAATGGCGCCAAATTGTCCTGTTTTTATATGCTGTTGGAGCTCACAGAGCAGCGAACGTCGGCAACCCTACAGTTCAGTTATCATTTTGTTCCAATTTCTGTCCTTGAATCGATTCTTTGCGTTGTTTGTGTGTAACCATGCCTCAAGGAAAGCAGTGCAGCCCCAAGACTCTACAAGAAATCAAAGTCCATCTTGAGAACGAGTTGTCAGAACGTGAAGTGGCAGGAACTGTAGGAGTCTCTCGTGGAGTGATTCAGAATGTCATCAGACGCCTTCAAAACAGCAGCAGCGACTAAAAAAAAGAAGACCAGGCCGAGGTAGAAAAACAACAACTCGACCTGACCGACATATCGAATTTGCTGTTCTTTGAGATCGCCAAGTCACTCTGCGAGAGCTTCAAGCAGACTTGACTGTCGTGACTGGCCAGCCTGTGTCACATTCCCTCACTAGTAGACGCCTGTCAGAGAATGGTCTCAATGCTCGATGACCTCGTAAAAATCCACACTGTGTTTTCGACGAGAGAGTGGCTTCGTGCTAATGACATCACTGTTCTTGAGTGACTGTCTCACTCTCCAGACACCAATCCAATAGAACATCTGTGGCTCTGGCTGAAAGTGAGAGTAAATCGTCTGCACCTTCGAACAGCAGCCGATCTCTGGGCGGCAGTGCAGACAGCGTGGCCGTCAATTCCTGTTGATCTTGTACAGACTTTAGTTGACAGTCTTCCGCATCGCTTAGAAGCGATACGCAGAGCTAACGGCGGTTGGACAAAATGCTAGATAGTAGTGTGTAAATATTAACGAGTTCTTGCTTATAAACCAGTTACACTAAATGCCACAAATTTGTATACTAGGATAAAATATTCACTTTACAGCACATGCGCAGACAAGATCTAGGAAGATAATGATGTTTTTCCCCAACTTGGCAACTTTACATTCTCTAGTCAAGGTGTGAAGGGGTTTGAATCTAGACTCAGATAAACAGCAAATAATTTTGTAATGAAAATATAACTTAGAAGCTTCTCTGGCTGACTAGGCTGTCAAAACACAATGAAATGTACAACAGGTAGGGTGGATTTATAATTATGCAAGAGACAGTACACGCGGTTTTTCCTCAGTCATTTTCGTAACTCACGTGTACCTTCCTCAGAAAGTGAGCGCATTGGACTATCGGGCGTTGGAATAATGAAGTTGGACTATAATAACAGAAAAGGCTTTTATGGGTAAGTAGTGTTGCATTCTTGGATTAGGATTCATGGCTTTGCAAGATTAAGCTTTGTTCTTGAGTTTTGGGTGATTTCTCGGTGTGCACATGTACCTACCTTGTGTGTTTGCCCTGCTGAACTTTGAACTCAATAAAGACATGCCCAGTTGATTATGCATTGTTGCATCGACACCACCAGTTCGGTGCTTGTATTCGTTATTAGTGTAATCAAATATGATATCCAGACTTAATTAAATGTTAATAGTCTCGAATACACTTCTGTTAGTTTTGTTGTGTAAGGCTTGCTCTTTCTGTCAACTATGAAAATTATTAACTTGAGCTCTTACGTGCTAGGGTTACAGTAGCACTGCTGTGGACTAGCATTGTCCCCAGACTCACGTGAGCCTAGCAGTGTCCGGTTCTTGTATGTTGTGTGTGTGTGTGTGTGTGTGTGTGTGTGTGTGTGTGTGTGTGTGTGTGTGTGTGCGTGTGTGTGTGTGTGTGTGTGCGTGTGTGCATACGTGCGTGTGTGTGTGCATGCGTGTGTGTGTGTGTGTGTGTGTGTGTGCGTGTGTGTGTGTGTGTGTGTAGACGAACCTCAAATTTCTCCTCCCCACAACCACATACTAGTACTTTCTGTGATGAACAAATGATGCATGTCATTTGTCATCAAATTATTTGTCGTGCTAAATATGGATGTTGCACAGATGAGGAGACTGGACATTACTCGGATGATTTTGACGAAAGCTCAGCATCATCAAGTGCAAGCCAAAAGGGAGAATGCATTGACAATGAACAATACCAAAATGGTAGAGATTCAGTTGATTTTTGTGCAAAACGCTTATGTCCTGTGACTTCTAGGCGGCACAAACATTGCACAGAGTGAAAGCAACTTTGTTGGAGTTGTGCCTGTTGTAGGAGAGTATAATGGTGACAGTGTGCAGTCTGCTCAATGTGTTTCAAGATCTCTATCACCGTCATCATCTTGCTGCTCGCCAGATCTTTCTGTTCCTTGTGGCCATGGTAGTAAATGTGAAGATTCATTGGAGACTGCACCCGAGGTGTCTAAACTTGATGGAGGGTACGCAGAAGACTTTGAAGACTCAGGATCAGATGAAAGTGTAGGTTTAGTGTATCAGCATTTTGGTTTACCGTATTTTTTGATTAAGCATTACCCTTGAATAAATGCTGTAGCTGAGAGTACAGATGATTATAAATGCCACCCTCGAATAAACGCCGTATGTCAATGAATTTTTTTCAGTACATCCAGCAAGATTTATTGCTTGAAGTTTGACGGAAGAATCTTAGCACTACTTGGGAGGCATACGTCAGGCAAGCGTTTCTACATTCCTGGGACTCTTTTCATAACGTCCCTAAGTGTGAAATGCGTACCAGTATGGTAATCTTGTTCTCTTGAAAGGTGTTAAGCCTACAAGGTTTACAGGTACACACTGGACAGAGAACTTTCAACTAATAAATGCCGCCCTCTTTTAAACTTCCAGTTGGAACACTAGCTAAAAAGTAAATGCCACTGCGTTTAATTGATCGAAGAATTAGTGTAGTTACGTTTATGTGCACTATGTAAACTGTGTATTGGGTATGGAATGAAGCGAAATCATAGCAAATGCTGTTTGGCCATGCAAAGGCTACTTTTGTATCTCTTTTAGTTTATTCCCGTACTTTGTTTTTTCTAACATGAGTGCATGCATGTGTACACATGCGCACACACACACACACACACACACACACACACACACACACACACACACACACACACACACACACACACACACAATCATAACTATACACACTCAATAATCAGTAAATTCTGAATAAATAAATTATAATTTTTTAGGATCTTGAAGCTACTGCTGCTGCTGCTGCAAAAGATGCTCTTGGAGTAACTGGTGAGTTCATCTTTCTATATCAAGCAGTGCATTTGGATATCACTTACACTTCTGATTTGTTAGCCGAAGAGCACTTTGTTGCTGATGATCAAGCTAATGTATCATACCAGCAAGCCTTACGCAAGTAAAGTGTTTCTATTAATAATAATTAAATATAATTTAATTAATTAACAGTCATCACTCTGCAGACATTGTAACAGTGTACTTGGAGATGCAGTTTTCCAGCAAGTTTTGGACTGTTTTGCAAACAGCATGTCTGGCGATGAGGAAACGATAAGGTCAGGAATTTACGAGTAATAAATGACGTGGTGGTTAACTGTACTTTGCTTGCAATATCTTATTGTAAATTATTTGCATGCTGACTTTATGGACTAGAGGCCTTTTCACAGTACACTCGAACCTTCCTATTCCGGACCTTCGAGATTCGGTCACCTCCCTAGACCGGACTTACCCAACACGTGTCTGGTCTTGGGGCTTCGAGGGTAAGCGCTTTGGCAAGAAACTCTTCATCTAGACACTTAATTCTCAAGTCGTCTTGACTATCACATGTCAGTGTGTAGGAGAACGAGTATGTAATGTATGTAACTGTAGTACAAAGTACACATGTACATTACAGTGTAGTAGTATAAGTGTGTACTGTACATGCGTACTGTATGCAGGAATGGTATGACGTTCACCAAACCTTACATTAAAATGGTCTGGGATTCTAGGGATCTAACGCACGTTAGCTATCTCTATTGTTTGGAATTTCTAGAATCCAGACATCGGCTAGTCCCACACTGTTCGGATTAAGGAGGTTTGAGTGTACACTCCAAAGCCCAAAGTGCATTGAATGATTGAATGTGCATTGAATGATTGAATGTGCATTGAATGTGCATTGGCTGCCTTGAATGTGGATTTGCTCAAACCTCATAAATAGGTGGTCTAAAGTGGATTCAATGCACTTGGTTGTTGCACGTGGCACCACGCCTGCCCATGCAGCTCTTCAAGTTGGTAGGCAGCAGTAGATCTACGTTTCCTTTTTATCCTGTGCTGATATATATATATCGATGGCATAGATGGACGTACTGTAACTAAAGGTAGAGAACTATCTTTGCGAAGAGACTGGCAGTCATGATGAATGCAGGTTCTAACGCATGTTACACGTGTAGACGTGTTTATGATTACATTCTCCTAGTGTAAAATGGGTCAACACGCATTGAATGCACATCCAATTCACATCTGCTGCAAAGTGGATGGAATGCAGTTTGAATGCGCTTCAAGTGAGAAAAGGCCTTAATTGTTTATTTACAAGATCATTTGTAACCGTGTCAGTATTGTTTCACATTAATGTACATTATGATATTGATGTTGCCCAGAAACTCTCGTTTTCTTGGGTGTTGCCTTTTCTTTATCATGGAAACTATACACTCAGTATTAATATAATGATAATAAAGCAGAGACGTAGCGTGGCATGGGCTAGACCGGGCTGTAGCCCATCATTTTGTAGGCGTGGTCATAAATATTGTGGACTGTAAATACATGTGAGGACCAAAGCTGTATATAGTATATACACAGCCCTTTTTTCCAGTCTAGATCTGCCACTGATTCTACCATATCAGTCAATTAAAAGCCAATAGAAATGGGAGTGTCCATAAAAGTTGTTGCACCCCGTAACATTGTGAAGTCTTCCCCCCCCCCCCCCCTCTTTCTAGAGGTCGCGCTATGCCTCTGAATAAAGTAAGAGTGGAAAGCCACTCTGTGTGTTGAGGTGATGTTCTTGTGTTGTTCTGAATCGTTGGTTGACCACTGTAGTATGCACCGACGTCATCCTTGTCTATGTCTTGACTTCGAGGCACTCAAGCTGTGTCCACACTAGACCTAGAATAGATCTCGATTTGATCTTGATTATGCTGATTGCAATCCGATTGTGATATCAAGTGTCTACACTGCACTTTGAAAACGATATCTCCATATCTTTTTTGTATCACGTGACTCATATATTTTGAGATGGTCGATGTGTAGTTGTGGGTTCTTTCCTTGTGGAAAGTGTTGATACAGCAACGTAAGGCAATTCAAATTGAGCGAGAACAAAGGAGTGAGGAGGGTTAGATGTTCAGACTACACTCGTAGAGTACGTGAAGGTAACACCCACTATTTTCATAATTGGATTCAACCGATCGCGATCGATGTGGATTGGATTTACCGCAATCGCCTTAAAAATAGATTAGGTGTGGATGCGACGTTTGCAGTTGGATAGCGATCCAGTTGCCAGTGTGAACATGTCTTAAGAGTTATGCTTCAGGCCAGTGGAAAACCGTGGCTATGCCCTTGCTGTGCATGTGCCAAACTGAACAGAATCAAACCTGTGGCACTGGTCATCTTTTACCTCGTTTACACAAGCACTTGTAAGTGGGCCAGCTCATGCTGGCTCGGTTTTTACAGTACGTGTAAACACGGACTGAGTGTGGCAAGCCAAGCTGGTATTTCTAGAGTGAGATGTACTGGAGTACTGGAGAAGTAAAATTGAAAAGAGCAAGTGCTCAAGTAATGGCAGCAAGAACCAAATCTCTTGAACTTAATTGTGCAACAGTCGCCTGGACAAACCTGCGTCTCGTGTGAATAGTACGACATCGCGTATATGTCCTACGCATTTCTCGATATAACTGTTGTAAAGCCATAGAGAAAAACGCAAGCAGCTTGACTTCTATCTATTGCAAACGTGAGCTAACGTGAGCTAGGTTAATCTCAGTAACTAACACAAGTTAATGGCACGCCTATTAAAAGCATCGGCTTGCTTCTACAGAGTGTGTAATGTAAATGCCTGCTGGATTGCTGCACTGGCACTGGCACAGGCTGGTACGGAATGGCTCAGATCACCATACACGTGTAAACGGGGTATTAGATTTCTAGGGGAACTGCCATTGCTTGGATTGTCTCTATTGCACATTATGAATGCAGCACAACAGCCAATTTTTTATAAATAATTTTTATACGTATTTATTGTGGGAATACCATAGATTGGAGATACTGATAATTGATTTGCCAATGACACGAGTCAGACAGGCAATTTTTGCTGATGGTTTATAGCAAAAATATGCAGTGTAATGTATGAGTTGCATGTTATTTTTATAGTGACATGCATGCCGCACACATATTTTAGAGTGTGGTGTGAATGTGGATTAGCAAACCAATATGTAGAGATTGAGTCAGTTTGAAAATGTAATAATTATTGTTTTCATGTGAGTGGACTGTAATTCATGTCTTGATATGTTGAGGGAGGCATTACTGTATTGGATGTATTGGACAATTGTGTGTGTGTGTGTGTGTGTGTGTGTGTGTGTGTGTGTGTGTGTGTGTGTGTGTGTGCGCGTGCGTGTGCTCTTATAACAAAATTTCTAATATGAGTAAACAACTTAAATGACGTATAAATTTTTGAACAGTTAATCATTTGAGAAAATGCAGTAAACTCAATTACAATATTGTACTATGTATTCTACATTCTAATGTCAATTTTTGATTCAAATGTGTACAAATCTAGCTTGCAAGTGTGACAGTAATTGTCATGAATGTCAAAGTTTTGTATACTAAACTGCCTGCATTGCTTCAGGTCTCGTGTTCAGATGCTGGCAGGACCTGAGCTGACAGAGACGTGTTTCTTTGTTCATGAACTGCTGCAGATTGATGAAAACTTGTAATTAGGAGCAAAATACCATGAATTTTAAATATAGAAGTTTGAGAACAAAATGAGACATATTTTCACGTAGCTTGTTACATGGTAGATTTACTAAATTTGGTTGTCTTACTCAAACATTGAAATGCTGATGAAAACAAGAGGAAATGTGGTATTATATATTAATATTAGTATATGGGTATTCAGTTCATTATTAGACTGGAAGAAGGTGTGTGTGTGTGTGTGTGTGTGTGTGTGTGTGTGTGTGTGTGTGTGTGTGTGTGCTTGTATGTGCGTGTGTGTGTGCATGTCTGTCTGTCTATCTGTCTGTCTGTGTCTGTCTGTCTGTCTGTGTCTGTCTGTCTGTCTGTCTGTGTCTGTCTGTCTGTCTGTCTGTCTGTCTGTCTGTCTGTGTGTGCGTGCGTGTGTGTGTGTGTGTGTGTGTGTGTGTGTGTGTGTGTGTGTGTGTGTGTGTGTGTGTGTTATTTTTTGTGGAAAGTGAGCTCTGCTTGTGTGACTTGCTGCATCAGGAATAGCTCCCAATTTGTGCAGATATTGGTCGATCAGAAGCTGGAAGTAGTGGGAATCTTGCTTCATTGCTTAGGCTAGAGTTTACAGAGAAATGACAGACTAGATTACTGTATGATTCTACATAGATTTGTCATTGTCGACTAGTGGATCTTCCAAGGGTCCTTAGGGAGTATTTATTCAAGTCGTTTTGTGGGTTGGCAGTACTGTGTCATTCATTGTCTAGCCGGGATCTCCACATCATATGGAAATGGTTTTAGTAGTCACTACTGTGATGATGTAGCCATGGCATTGCATTGCATTACAATATTTGTGGAAGCAATTAAAATGAAAACAGCACACACAGGTTCCTGGCAAAAGCAAACAGCTAAGCAAATCAAAGTTTAATGTAACAAGTCGTTGCTGTCAATGATAATGGTATGACACTGTTACATGTCACTTTGTGGGAAGCATAAGAAAGCGGTTTTTGCGCTTGAACTCTCCAGAGCACAGATCAATGTCAGTGCAGAGCTGTTCCGGATCATCTTTCTCGAACATTTCGAATAGCTGAGGTGCGTACTGTTGAACAAGTGAGTCACATAAGCTGCCTAATGCACCTGGTAGAGCGTCACACAGTTTTTTGACATCATCAACAATTTCCTGCTGCGTAGCATTGTTGGCAAGTGATTCGTTTATTGCACTAACACCAAGCTCACAAAGCTGACATGCAATGCTGTTCTTTGGAGACAAACGATTGGGAGAGACTGTGCGAATCAGTATGCTACTGCAGAGATCGATTTCCGTACATACTTGCTCTGCAGTCATGTTAGTCAATTTTTCAATGATCTCGACCAAGTATGTATCGACTACCATCTTGCACGGTCCAGAAAGTAATGATGGTAGGTCTGAGCAGAAACTTTCCAGCTCTTGTTTGATTTCAGCTTGAGTCTCGTTCTTTTTCAGCAATCCTTCAACATAGGTGGCCACTGTCTCGCACACTGGACACAGTGGAGAAGCAGCTGGTTTACTCTGAAAGTAAAATTGCACCATTAGCTAAAACTAATAAAAGTGATAATAGTAATAAATTATATAAAAGTGATAATATCAATACATTATATATTAATACATTATATATAATAAAAGTGATAAAATAATAATAAGAAATAAATTATTTATAATAAGTGATAATATTAATAAATTATATAAATTACTGTAACATGCAATATAAAGTATTATGTACACTAAAATTCAAGAACAAAGTTTTGTTGTTGATGGTTTTGAATTGTGCTGCTTGATCTGGCAGTCTGGTTCTAGGCAGTTGCACACAGTAAAGACTAAAACAACCAATGAAAGTCAACTTTTATAACAAACCAAACCAAACAGGCTTTTCTACAACAGTTTGTAATAAATTATTTATTAACTTCACTATGTGCAAATGAGGGGAACTATCTGAACCATTGATTTACACACAATTTAGGTGTCTGAGCTGACGAAACTGGGCGTGATTATTACAAAATATATTGAGAACTAATAGCATCTTCTCTTCAAGGATGGATCCAGAATTTGACCAAATGAGATCTATCTTAATTTATTTAACTAAATAAGAAATAAGAAATTACAAGGTTTGCGTGAACTTGGAAAAAGTTGTGCATACTGTTGCTCTCTAAGCTGCATGGATGGCACAAGTGGATAATTAATTACTATCCCTTGTATTGCAACACCGCACGTGACTAGGCGTGGCAAAGGGCGTAGGTTAGAGGGCAATGACCAGCCCAGCTACCATCTATTCGTGCAATAAAACACCGTTTGCTGGACATATGCACATAGCAGGCGATTCCCAGATGGAGGCTCGTAGAGGTTAGAATTGCATGCAATTGAGATTTCCGCCCTTGCGCAGATTACGTCTTTTCCTTGATCAAACGTTAGCCCGTAGTAACTCAAGCCTAGCAACGTGCAAGTGCTTACCTCGGCATAGCCGTAAGTGCTAACTAAGACAACCAAAAATGTTGCAAGCATCACACGCATGGTCGATCGAGCTTGTAGTAGACGTTCACGTCAACTGACTGGAGATCCCGTGACTAGATGTCTATATACAGTGTACACGCAAATATCCGTATAATTCAATTATTGTAATTTGAATAGCAGATTCAGCTTGTCCACGGACGCACACTAATCATTATCTGGCTAGATACCTAGAAAAATTAGTCTCGTTGAAACTTCATTTTTAGCAATGAAAGGGCAGCGATTCAGAAAATGGGAGCTGGTTATTAGACTCGTGCCAGTATGTACCAGTCAGTCCGCTATCTCGCGTAGCCAACACTTCCTCCCCCTTTTACGTCCGTCCGGAAGTAAACACGGGGGAGTGTATGGCTACAGGAGACTACACTTCGCGCTGAATGCTGGCTGATATGTGTGCCGAGGACCATGTGGTCTCACTCGAGTTACTGGCGTAGAAGCACGAAGGAGGATAGCTTGGGTACATTCATTTTATATCAGCGCTACAGGAGTCTGGGAGGCTGAGGCTACATTCATCCAGAGCTGTATATATGTAAATGTCTGAGTAGATGAATATATATATATATATATATATATATATATATATATATATATATATATATATATATATATGTATGTATGTATGTATATTTACCAGGCGTGGGCGTGCTTGTAATACATACATACATACATACATACATACATACATACATATACATACATACTGTATTTCTTCAATTAAGAACCCCGAGTTACTATTTCTTTAATCACTTAATTAAGTTAATTACGACCCTGTGTTACTATTAAATCATGGGTTTGTATTCTTCAACCATTTTAATTAAGAGAACAAACAAGCACCAGTTTAATGCATTAATGCATCTGTCAAAGATACAGATCTATTTACCAAGGTAATGCCGCATCTCAACAACCAACAGATATCGTAATACATATCTTAATCTTTTCTCTAAACTACTGTTCTTGGGATTCTCTCACAACCAAAAAGCAAGTTTCACTAATTGTCCTTGTCACTACCTATACACGCCTCTTCATCACCATTAGTATCCTAGTCGATAATATCTGAAGATTAACCATCTTCATCTGACTCTAATATGCAAGCATGAGTTACTACATTATTTTTTCAATCACTCTAAACCTTGGATTGTTATTCGAGCATGGGTTACTATTTGAGCGTGCGTTTTTAATTGAAGAAAAATATGGTAGATACTGTACGTTTATTTACACGTACACACATGTTGTTACTATGCCTTAATATGGATGTATAATAGTTTGTAGAAAGTAACATTAGAACTGCATCTTCATCCTGTTTTCACCCTTCTAAAGTTATATAAATATAAATATATATATATATATATATATATATATATATATATATATATATATATATATATTTAAACCTAGCTGTGTCAGCAAAATTGAATTGCAGTGAATAAATGCAAATCTAGAAGCAAAAAATCACGAAATGTCTCTTTCTCGGATTATCAGTTGAAACAAAGCTGTGGCTTTTAATTAACTGAAACAGTGGCGTAGTCAGACCTAAATTTTTGAAAGGTCTAAATTAAATCAATAGCAATAAATATGTAATATTATTTTTAACTAATAATTACAGTAAATATATTGCACACACGCACGCACGCACGCACACACACACCACACGCACACAAACACACGCACGCACACACACACACACACACACACACGCACGCACGCGCACACACACACACACACACACACACACACACACACACACACACACACACACACACACACACACACAACCATGCTCAAATAATCAGTAACTTTTAAATAAATTAAATTTAGTAATACAAAATCATGAAGCTTCCGCTGCTGCTGCTGCTGCTGCTGCTGCAGACGTTGCTTGTGGAGTAACTAGTGAGTTCATATTTTTATATCGAGCAATGCATTAGAATATTACATTTTTGATTTGTTACCAAGGGGATCTTCCAAAAGAATATTTAGTTGCCTTATTTAGTCTTTTTGTGGGTTGGCAAATACTGCGTCAATGTCTAGCTGGGAACTCCGCGTACATCATATGGAATTGTGAACAAACATATTACTGACAAACAAACAAAATGAACACACAAATTTCTGGCAACTACAAACATGCAGCTAAGCAACTCAAAGTTTAGTGCAATGAGTCAGTGCTGTCAATGCCATGACACGGTCACACGTCACTTTGTGGTCAGCGTACGAAATCGCTTTTTGAGCCCAAACTCTCCAGAACACAGATCAATGGCAGAGCAGAGTTGCTCCGGATCTTCTTTCTCAAACATTTCAATTAGTTGGGGTGCATACTGTTGAACAAGTTGGTCACATAAGCTGCCTAATTCACTGGGTAGAATGCTGCACAGCTTTATAACATCATCGACAATTTCCTGCTGTGTAGCATTGCTAGCAAGCAATCCGTTTATTGCACTACCAGCAACTTCGCATAGCTCACACGCAATGCTGCTCTTTGGAGACAAACGCTTGGATAAGAATGTGCGAGTCAGTGAGGAGTTACTGCAGAGGGCGAGCTCAACGCAGATTACCTCAGAATTATTTGAACTTGTGATGTATCGAAATATCGTATCAAGATATTGATTAACAAGGGTGTTGCATTCAGATGCTACAAAAGGAAGACTATCACAGAATTGAGTCATGTACTCTTTTACTTGTGATTCGGGTATTTTGTTATCGAGGTCGTCTATGACTTGTTGAACAATCACTTCACATATCGGACAATATGCGTCACTCTCTGTCTTTTCCGGATGACTAACAAGGAGGGGATCAGTACAGAGGTGTGCTACTGTACAGACTTGCACTGATGGCGTGTTGAGCGCAGTTTTCGTGATTGTTTTGAGGTTTTGGTCGAGTATTTGTTTGCATGATGCAGCACCCGATGGTAACGTTGTACAAAAATTTTCCAGGTCTTGTTCGATTTGAGTCTCGCTTGCGTTGTTGCTGAGCTCTTGCTCAACAAACTGAACAACAAGTTGACACACTTCGCAGAGTGTATACATACCGTCAGCTCGTTTATTCTGAAAACAATTGGAAATAGGTGAGATAATTAATATTAGGTATGATTATATACACCTTTATTATTTTATATTATATTTTACGTACTATATATCCATAATAGGCCACCATATACATAGGTACCTACCTGTGTGTGTGTGTGTGTGTGTGTGTGTGTGTGTGTGTGTGTGTGTGTTTGTGTGTGTGTGTGTGTGTGTGTGTGTGTGTGTGTGTGTTTGTGTGTGTTTGTGTGTGTGTGTGTGTGTGTGTTTGTGTGTGTGTGTGTGTGTGTGTGTGTGTGTGTGTATGTGTGTGTGTGTGTGTGTGTGTGTGTGTGTGTGTGTGTGTGTGTGTGTGTGTGTGTTTCTAAACAAATAGATTTAAGGAAAATATATTTAGTAAGGTTTGGAAACATTTGCATCCATAACAAATAATCACAAAAAATAATAGCTTTCCATACAATTACGATAGTGCTATCCCAAACCTGTTCATCCCTAATTCGTGGCGTGTACCACCCAAAAACCGTCAAAACCGTTGCTACCAAAATTTATTAAACATTTACCTAGATCCCATGTATTGCAACACCACACGTGACTAGGCGTGGCAGAGGGCGTAGACTATTAGGGGCATACAAACTAAGAGTCTAAGGACTATAACTAATTCGTGCACTAAAACGTTTTCGTTGCGCATATCAGGCGATTCTCATTTCTTACAGGCTTGAACTGCAGTTGAGGTTTCCACCCTTACTTGCACGTGTACAGATCTAGCAACCTGAAAGGTTAGCTAATCTTACCTCGGCATAGCCGTAAGTGATAAACAAGACAGCCAAAAACGTTACAAGCATTACACGCATGTTGAGATTGTAGAGTACACACGTTCACGTCAACCGATTGGAGATCACGTGGTAGCTGTCTCGTGTGCAAGTACCCGTATAACATAAATAATTGTTTGTAGTTAGAAGAACATAAATACAAGCGACTCTCAACTTGTCTACGCGCGTGTACAGTACGTCTCTGTCTAACTTTTTGCTTTGCACGGATGCGTACAAGTGGTCTACCAGGTGACATACACGTGGCGAAACCTACCGGACAAGTCACGTGAGTCACGTGATTACACGAGGTTGCTCTCTATAATTATTATTTCAATTTGCCCGAAAGTATGACACGCGGAAAGAGGTCTTGCTACGCGAGACTAGTTACTAATAGTTTCGAAATGTCCCTGTCTTTGGAAATGGGTCTTTGCGTTGACCCATGTGCTGACGAACAAATGAACTCATATTGCGCATGTGCAAACATTTTCGTAAGTTGGATATAACACGTGCGTACCTAAGGGGGTTAGGAGGTTGACTACCACTTCACTCGGAGGATCTGTAGTCTCGTCTCCTCTCTCGCGCTAGTCTTGTCCGGTGCCCGTATATCTAAAAGAGTTCCCGTACCTCGTGCACACTGCCGTTGTGAAATTCGTAGCAGTTGATTATTTGCAAAGAAATGTGCACCGTGTGAGCATGTGCAATAGCGCGATAGTCAAACATACAATTTGTAGAGCTCGGGGAGTCTGCTTGTAAGTCAGACCTTTTTGCGCTGTTAGCCAATTGCCTGAATCTAGACCTGACAATTGTTGTGTTGGCGTTGCTAGAGTAGCTAGTCTACAATCTGTCGACCTTCCAGGTCTTGTGCACGTCTACGTTTCTAACTCGTTTCCGGTCATGTGAATCCAACGCATACTCGCGCGCGTTACTCCACACGTAGGACGAAGAAATGGCCTAAAATAGCATTGAGGCTAGTACACGTGGTTGACGTCACTACGACATGGAACACGTGCATGCAAAAGTGGGGTCGGCTGATCAATTATTCCATTCCTACAGTGTGTAACTGTACCATGTGCAATGCGTTACTATAGTTTTTAGATAATCCCTGGTCATTGACCGAGTGGTGTGACGTGACGGTACGAACCGACGGTTTTAGAATTACGAGACTCGTATTGCGCATGCGTCAACATTATCCGCATTCAATCACACGTTTGTTACAATTCGTCATTCGGTGTCGTTGTTCGAGATGAAAGTCTTACTGTTGTTAGCTATCGCATTGGCGACCGCTCACGGTGCTGCACTGGTAAGAACGGGCGCATACAGACTCTAATTTGTGTTTGTGTTGTGAACGGGTTAGTGTGTGTGTGTGTGTGTGTGTGTGTGTGTGTGTGTGTGTGCGTGCGTGCGTGCGTGCGTGTGTGTGTGTGTGTGTGTGTGTATGTCTACTGTTTGTATTCATTTTGCATGACGATGAAAGCGGGAAGCCGATTACCAACGTTGTCTACGCGTTGTGCGTAGGAGTTTCGTCCATTTCCCGTCTTTATCCGGGACTGAACGCATCCGTGGTCGTGTTGTACGATCCGCTGGGATGAATGTTTCTAGCGTACATAGCGACGAGTTTGCAACTTGGTCTCGTCGTTTCGAAATGGATCAAAATGACAATCGTGTCGGCTGCTCTTTGTGGTGGCGGGTCATGGGACTTGATGTCACCCGTGATGTCTCTACCAGCGTCATTGAGATCAATGACAGGAGACTATTTTCGTCTGTCTAAACAGAGACTTCGTAGATTTCTTACTTGACTTTTTCATTATTGTTTAGTATTCTTTCGTAGTGTTTTTTTATAGTTTAGTTTTCCTAGCACATTTAATCCAGGGTACCTGGAAGATCAGGGCTATACTGAAGGTTTTCCCTGAATAAAGAAAACATCTATCTATCTATCTATCTATCTATGATATTTGAGAGACGCCGCGGTTTTGTTGTTATAGGTGAAGCGCTGGTGTCAGATCAAATTTCAATGCATCTGATTGGTTATTAGGGTAGAGATTCGACTTCATTAATTCAATTTTGACTGACGGGCTGCTATTCGCTTGTAGAAATTGTTGGATTTCGCTCAACTCTGTAGAATGTTGTTAGTCTTCCATAGCCAGACCCTTTCCCTGCCGCGTCATACAACTGGGCTTGTAGCCTGACCTTAGTCCTGCCCTCAAAATAGTCTGGAAGGTGTGTTCTCTCCTGTGCTAATTTGTATGAAAATCAACAACACTGAACAAACTGTAAGTATAGTACTGACACTGTGTAATGGTTAATTGGCATGAGATTTATATTGCTACCTTCTTGTCAAGGAGGTTATGTTTTTATGGTTCTTTTGTTTGTTTGTCTGTTTGCACGATTACTCAAAAATGTGTGGATGGATTTTGATGAAGTTTAGTGGGATGATAGAATTTTGAGAGAGGAACATGTTTTGGGATTAATGTGGATGTCGTCTTCTCTGGAGGGGTTGACTCTTGCGACTGAGCTGCCTTGGCAGAAGTTTGGCCTCTCTGAGTGGTGTGTAGTGTATTTTGTTAGAGACAGAAGTTCCAGACAAATGGTGCACTAATTGGCTTTGGCATACCAGTAGAAAGTTGGATGATGGTAGTAGCAATGCTTAGCTTGTTGTACTTTCATTTTCATGATATCGGTGTGTGGCAGTGACTATTTTTGGCTGTCTGTTGTGTAGAGCTAGATAGAACTGCACTCGAAATCTTTTTGGATAAAGGCCAACTTTAATATGAAACCAAAACATAGCCTGAATTATGATCATACAACATCCTTTTTACACTATGGTCTTACCACATCCTTTTGTACAGGTCATTTGTAGTTCTAATTTGATTGTTGGGTACATAGTGGTAGTGGTGATCGACAACCAACTGGTAAAACTGTATGAGTCAGAATATTGGGATTTTTCAGAATTTTCTAATTTGATCACAAGTACATGGGCACCTTGTATAGGACAAAAACGATTTGTCTCAATAGGTTTCGTGGCAGCCAGAGTAGAGTGTAAACATGCTGTGTACTTAGAGATATTGCAGCCTGTGACGATAACAGTATTGGTTTTAACTCCAGGATGAGGCTAGACTTTGTTGTCTTAGACGTTTGAATTTTGAATTGTGAAATAGTTGCACTTTTTCTGAATACTAGTGACACAATGGAAATGGTAATAAGTTATAGGTTATTGTAATCTCAGCTTTTGTAATTAAATGGCAACGTAGAGTTCTCTAGAGCACGTACCTTGTGCACACTGCCATTGCGAAATTCATAGCAGTTGATCATTTGCAAAGAAACGTCCACAATGTGAGCATGTGCAATAGTGTGATAAGTCAAACATATAATTTGTAGAGCTTGGAGAGTCTGCCTGTAAATACAGACGTCTTTTTATTTAATTATTAAAGTGTTTTGCTGCTTGCTATTTACATTGTTAGGCCTGAATCTAGACCCGGCAATTGTTGTGTTGACGTTGCTAGAATAGTCTACAATTTGTAGACCTTGTGGGTCATGTCTACACTTCTAAGCAAAGAAAGCTCCTTGTTTGACAGTTTGTTGACACTTAAAACTCTCAGTGATGCATACTTTTGAGATCTGATGATTGTTTCATAGAGGCAGACGGACAGACAGACAGACAGATAAACAACCAGAATGAGACAGACAGACTATCAGAGCAATTTGCACAAAATGACAATCATGTGAACTGAGTTGTCTTCTTGCTTTAGTACTAGAGATGTATGTGAGTAGATTATGTGTTTCAATAAATCAGATTGACAGACAGACAGTTCGACTGACTGACAGATTTTGACACTTGAGGACATTGTTAGCTATTACTAGTTTTTGTTTCATTATGTATGGATGGACGGACGGACAGACAGATGGACAGACAGACAGACAGATCTCTAAAGGGCAAGGGAGCAAGAGCATGGATGAATGTTATACCTGGCTCAAGTAAGCTCGCACTACTTTCTCACGATTTTTGTTTGGCGGCTTGCTTGAGATTGGGTTTCTATACCATTTAATGGCTGTATCAACCAGTGTGACTGCGGCTCTTACCTGGACGGCTCGGGGTACCATCTCATGACATCCAAATGAGGTGGGTGTCCAGTTTGGACCTAAGAGTGTTTTTCAAATGTATGGTCTGACTGCCTGAGAAGTCTTCAGATGCATCACGACGAGAGCCACTACATCACTACGTAACATCTGACAATCGCCCAGACATCACAGTTTTTGATTTCAGTTCAGAGTCAAACACAGAGCTGGATGTGTCCTTGGCTCACCGATGGAGCAAGGAGTCATATTCTTTTCGTCAACAGAAGGTGTGGCAGCATAGCAAAGAGAACAAACACAAGCAGAAAAGTAGAGTAATGAATGTCTCCCTTGTGAAGAAGCAGTCAAATTAGTGCCTTTGCCTTTGTTCTTTGAACATTTTGGACGTTGGGGCAACAGGCAGAAAATACTTACATCAGCTCTCTCAAGGGCAACAGCTCACATTGTAAAACATACTGGAGGGACGTCTGTCTGTCCAACTACAGAAATGCAACTCGAGACTGATATATAGAAAATAGAAGGACTTCAAACTATATGTAATGAGTAGTTTTTACAAGTTTTCAGGCCTTGTGGCCTTGGAGTAGATAATGATGAAAGTACCTTGAACATTAATGAACAATTGTAGATGTTTGTTATAGCCATCATGTACTCAAAATTGTGATTTTTGAAATATATGAAGATGACAGACAGACAGACAGACAGATTTTGACACTTGAGGACATTGTTAGTTATTAGTAGTTTGTGTTTCATTGTGTGCAGATGGACGGACAGAGAGACAGACAGATTTTGACACCTCATGACATTGTTGCCAAGCATAGTGCACAACAGAAAGGGGCGTGGTCCTATATGGCAATTCATCGAGCTTTATATATATATATATATATATATATTTTTTTTTTTTTTTTTGGAGTGACACCCATATATTTGTATATAATACAGATAACACAAATAACACATATCCGCCCTAAGGACGGAAGCACAAAGAGTCTAAGTCATGATAATTAGGTAGATAGTTGTTAATCAGTCTTGAGATATACTGCCATAAACGAACAGATAACTGTTCATGAAATTGCCTGGAAGCTTGGCCCAGAGACAAGCCAGATGATAGAAGAGACTTCTTTACAATTGATCTCAACACCTCCAGACTATGTGCAGCCCATACTCCGTATGATTCCACCACAAGAGGGTAGAACAAACAGCCATAACTTGAACGTTAGCGCGCGCGCGCGTGTGTGTGTGTGTGTGTGTGTGTGTGTGTGTGTGTGTGTGTGTGTGTGTGTGCTCGGGGATTATATATCGTTTCCGTGTTCGACTACATATCAGTAGGATTTGTGCCAGTGACCAAACGGTGACGAAAAGTCTCACAAAGTTCCCCCACCCCATCCTTTTGTATTGTAGCTGGGGATTGTGTGTACTTGACAACCAAGAAACACTTTCAGAAGCTGAATGCTACCTACAATCAACTATCACACGTCCCGTTCTTTACTAGAAGTTTGCATGTTTACAGTAATTTTTATGACAGGGTTTCAACAAATACGTGTACTGTCTACCTAGGGTGCGGCGTTTCAGTAGACAGTCAGGAAACTCCATTGGGACGTGTGTTACTCACAAATGCGAGACGCCTACAGAGACCATAAAACTAGTTTAGTTTGTGTGTCCTTGTTTGACAGACAGAGAGATAGACAGACACCACTTTACTGCACTTTTCCCATGCTTTGAGTAATAGCTGGGACTTGTGCTACATGCTTGGTAGGTCCTCTGGGAGCATCTGTTGTGTGATAACTGACTAATGTTTGGTTTAGTTATGTAGAGTGCGTGTTTGTAATTTTGTGTAGAAGTCTGGTGCGTCTGGTGGTCTCCTGTGCGAAGCGTGTGAGCTTGGGGTGACCGAGCTGGACAAAATTCTGAAGGAGAATTCCACAGTCGCTCGCATCAACAGTACGTTGATATCCATTTGTAAGGACATTCCCGATGTGGCAGCTGAATGTGAAGCAATCGTCATCAAATATCTTCCAATTGCCCTAAACCTTTTGGCCTCCATGTCTCCACAGGATGTCTGCTCATATGTCGATCTCTGCACATCAAGCGTCTCTCAAAATCGAGCATCACTCGTGAAGAAACTGTCCGCCAAGTCTGGCATACTATGTGAGGCGTGTGAGTTTGGAATCCAGGAGTTACAAAAACTGATGAATGACAGCTCCATTCAGGAGAAGATAGAAAACGGGCTCAAGGAAATTTGCAAAGTTCTTCCAGAGAAATTGCAAACTCAGTGTAACAGCCTGATAGAGCAGTATGTACCACAGGTGTTTTCGATACTGGAAGATCTCAGTGCTAGTCAGATTTGTGGATTCGTCTGTCTGTGCAATAGTACGTCCCCAGTTATCCTGAAAGGAAGAGCATTTGCTGGATATTGGAAACTGTAAGGATCCATTCAGGAGTCGGAAGTCAGACTGTCCACAAGGCGATGTGATTGTTAGAGCTAGTTGTTGTCTGTGTTTGTGTTACAGTATGGAAACTGTATCTTTTAGTGTTTGCAACATATGTATTCTTGCATTATTGATTTGGGCATCCCACGACACGGAACGAATGATAATGGCCGCACTTGGCACAGATCTAGTGTACTTCACACGCAACAACCGACTACAACACTGCAGAGGAATCCTGTTCGGAAATATATATACATGTATCCGAAGCAGTAAGTCACGTGCAGTTTTACGTACTCACCCGGATAATCTGTTCTCGTCTAGACCAAGTACACGACGTCTGATTCTCGCCATTTCGACAGTCCCGTTGAATGTCGTCACTTCGAAGACGTTGCTGCCATTGCAACAGAGTGTCCCGTTTTGAAAAATCCCCTTTCTAGATACCAAGTCACGACTCGAGCTGGCTCTCGCCATTTTGACAGTCCCGCTGGGCGTCGTCACTTCGAAGACGGTTGCTGGCGTTGCGGGAAACAGGTATCGAACGTGGCAGCTCTTCGACGGGCGTAGACGCGCAAACAACGGTGGGCGTTTTTTCAAGACCCGGATACGGGCAAGGGAACGGGCAGTTTCAATTCGGTGGAGATGTGATTAGCCGTTCCAGAGATATTCGCGCGCGAGCAGAGGCGAGTTCCATCCGCAGGAAATTGCGTGTTCGCGGGAGAAGTCCGGAATATGGCGACAGCTTAACTTTCGACGGCTAAGGATTTGGCGTGCGTAAGCCAAATTCGGTGGTGATCGGACTAGCTGTCTTGAAGATCTTCACCTACATACGAACACACACACACGCATGCACGCGCGCACGCACACACACACACACACACACACACACACACACACACACACACACACACACACACACACACACACACACACAATGGACAAATGGATATGCACTTGGGAAAGTTCCAAAGATAGCACCCCTGCCTATTTCTAGGTAGGGACTCCGGCGCTACTCGGAGTTTTAGGCCGCGCTGACGAATCCCTTTTGCGTGGCTGAAGCATCGAAAGGCACTAGCTTTGGTGCAGCCGTGGGACTGGACCTCAAGTTCACATGTACCCGTATCTATGTCAAGCCAGCAAAGACCAGGTACTCGTTTACACTCCTGAGTCGAAAGAGGCAATTGTGTTTAAATTTCTTGTCCAAGGAAAGTACGTCTGACTTGTCCGCGAACATACGACTTCAACGTCCCTGATGTTTACGTTCTCCAAATGCAACTCTCTAACAAACTGAGCTACAGACGCCACACACACACACACACACACACACACACACACACACACACACACACACACACACACACACACACACACACACACACACACACACACACACACACACACACACATACATACATTGTTTCCGTGTTCGACTACAGATCAGTATAGGAACAATTTGTGCAAGTGACCAAACGCCGACGAAAAAGCCTCACGAAGTTCCGTCGCCCCATCCTTCTGTATTGTAGCTAGAGATTGTGTGTACATGACAACCAAGAAACACCTTCAGGAGCTGAATGCCATCTACAGTCAACTATTCACATCCCGTATTACATTTTTAGCTGTACTGCATCTAGCACTGCAGGTAGTCAATGTTTGCCGCTAGCGGTCGACAAACCACTGTCGATAATTAGGTAAGACGTGGAACCGAGTGCATACTTATACTGTACATTTTACTTGTCCTGATTATGCTTTATAGCAGTACGTAATCTAGCTAGATTACTAGAAAGTTTGCATGTTTAATAAAATCGCTTCCGGAAAGAATCCTTCAGTACTCGCGCTAACAGTAAAGGTCACGCCTACGTCTTGGGGGCTTCCGGGCAATCTGACGTAATCTACATGCAATACTTGCACCAGACGTAGAGGCGTAGCGGCCGTAACTGCTAGAGTGCTTGCCTGGGCTGGAGTCCCGGCCCACGTTCCAGACAGAGCCAGCTCTAGCTAGACAGATCTAGACTTCAAGACTCCTCTAGTTGGTGCATAAGTAATGTGAAATGTGTCTACGCATACTGTAGCAGTATTTATACAAATAATAAATTTGTACTATGCATATTTGTCAATGTCCTCCAGTAGACCTGCTAATTAATTAATTATTTAATTAATGGGTTTACTAGATAATTAAAGCGTGTTCAGTTGATATAAAGCTAGGAAATCCACTAGCTAGAGTACCACTAGACCGAATACATGTACTCTGAACAACAACAATTCCACAAACATGCAAACTTGATCGCACTATACATTTCTAACTTGACATTCACCCTGCTGCACATGCAGCTGTTGCATGACGACCGTACACGTGGTCTCTGGCAGAGTAACACGTGGTGAACACGTGCAAGCAAAAGTGGGGTCAGCTGATCAATTATTCCATTCCTGCAGTGTGTAACTGTACCATGTGCAATGCGTTACTATAGTTTTTAGATAATCCCTGGTCATTGACCGAGTGGTGTGTGACGTGTGGTACCGACGGTTCTAGAATTACGAAACTCATATTGCGCATGCGTGAACACTACCCGCATTCAATCACACGTTTGTTACAATTCGTCACTCGGTGTCGTTGTTCGAGATGAAAGTCTTACTGTTGTTAGCTATCACATTGGCGACCGCTCACGGTGCTGCACTGGTAAGAACGGGCGCATACAGACTCTAATTAGTGTTTGTGTTGTGAACGGGTTAGTGTGTGTGTGTGTGTGTGTGTGTGTGTGTGTGTGTGTGTGTGTGTGTGTGTGTGTGTGTGTGTGTGTGTGTGTGTGTGTGTGTGTGTGTGTATGTCTACTGTTTGTATTCATTTTGCATGACGATGAAAGTGGGAAGCCGATTACCAACGTTGTCTACGCGTTGTGCGTAGGAGTTTCGTCCATTTCCCGTCTTTATCCGGGACTGAACGCATCCGTAGTCGTTTTGTACTATCCGCTGGGATGAATGTTTCTAACGTACATAGCGACGGGTTTACAATTTGGTCTCGTCGTTTCGAAATGGATCAAAATGCCAATCGTGTCGGCCGTTCTTTGTGGTGGCGGGTCATGGGATTTGATGTCACGCGGATGTACTTGTGAGGCGCCGCGGTTTTGTTGTTATAGGTGAAGCGCTGGTGTCAGATCAAATTTCAATGCATCTGATTGGTTATTAGGGTAGAGATTCGACTTCATTAATTCAATTTTGACTGAGGGGCTGCTATTCGCTTGTAGAAATTGTTGGATTTCGCTCAACTCTGTAGAATGTTGTTAGTCTTCCATAGCCAGACCCTTTCCCTGCCGCGTCATACAACTGAGCTTGTAGCCTGACCTTAGTCCTGCCCTCAAAATAGTCTGGAAGGTGTGTTGTTCTCTCCTGTGCTAATTTGTATGAAAATCAACAACACTGAACAAACTGTAAGTATAGTACTGACACTGTGTAATGGTTAATTGGCATGAGATTTATATTGCTACCTTCTTGTCAAGGAGGTTATGTTTTTTTATGGTTCTTTTGTTTGTTTGTCTGTTTGCATGATTACTCAAAAATTTGTAGATGGATTTTGATGAAGTTTAGTGGGATGATAGAATTTTGAGAGAGGAACATGTTTTGGGATTAATTAATGTGGATCCCGTCTTCTCTGGAGGGGTTGGCTCTTGTGACTGAGCTGCCTTGGCAGAAGTTTGGCCTCTCTGAGTGGTGTGTAGTGTATTTTGTTAGAGACAGAAGTTCCAGACAAATGGTGCACTAATTGGCTTTGGCATACCAGTAGAAAGTTGGATGATGGTAGTAGCAATGCTTAGCTTGTTGTACTTCCGTTTTCATGATATACATGTGTGGCAGTGACTATTTTTGGCTGTCTGTTGTGTAGAGCTAGATAGAACTGCACTCAAAATCTTTTTGGATGAAGGCCAACTTTAATATGAAACCAAAACATAGCCTGAATTATGATCATACCACATCCTTTTTACACTATGGTCTTACCACATCCTTTTGTACAGGTCATTTGTAGTTCTAATTTGATTGTTGGGTACATAGTGGCAGTGGTGATTGACAACCAACTGGTAAAACTGTATGAGTCAGATTATTGGGATTTTTCAGAATTTTCTAATTTGATCACAAGTACATGGGCACTTTGTATAGGACAAAAACAGTTTGTCTCGATGGGTTTCATGGCAGCCAGAGTAGAGTGTAAACATGCTGTGTACTTAGAGATATTGCAGCCTGTGACAATAACAGTATTGGTTTTAACTCCAGGATGAGGCTAGACTTTGTTGTCTTAGACGTTTGAATCTTGAATTGTGAAATAGTTGCACTTTTTCTGAATACTAGTGACACAATGGAAATGGTAATAAGTTATAGGTTATTTCAATTTCAGCTTTTGTAATTAAATGGCAACGTAGAGTTCTCTAGAGCACGTACCTTGTGCACACTGCCATTGCGAAATTCATAGCAGTTGATCATTTGCAAAGAAACGTCCACAATGTGAGCATGTGCAATAGTGTGATAAGTCAAACATATAATTTGTAGAGCTTGGAGAGTCTGCCTGTAAATACAGACGTCTTTTTATTTAATTAAAGTGTTTTGCTGCTTGCTATTTACATTGTTAGGCCTGAATCTAGACCCGGCAATTGTTGTGTTGGCGTTGCTAGAATAGTCTACAATTTGTAGACCTTGTGGGTCATGTCTACACTTCTAAGCAGAGAAAGCTCCTTGTTTGACAGTTTGTTGATACTTAAAACTCTCAGTGATGCATACTTTTGAGATCTGATGATTGTTTCATAGAGGCAGACAGACAGACAGACAGACAGACAGATAAACAACCAGAATGAGACAGACAGACTATCAGAGCAATTTGCACAAAATGACAATCATGTGAACTGAGTTGTCTTCTTGCTTTAGTACTAGAGATGTGAGTAGATTATGTGTTTCAATAAATCAGATTGACAGACAGACAGTTCGACTGACTGACAGATTTTGACACTTGAGGACATTGTTAGCTATTACTAGTTTTTGTTTCATTATGTATGGATGGACGGACGGACAGACAGATGGACGGACGGACAGACAGATCTCTAAAGGGCAAGGGAGCAAGAGCATGGATGAATGTTATACCCGGCTAAAGTAAGCTCGCACTACTTTCTCACGATTTTTGTTTGGCGGCTTGCTTGAGATTGGGTTTCTATACCATTTAATGACTGTATCAACCAGTGTGACTGCGGCTCTTACCTGGACGGCTCGGGGTACCATCTCATGACATCCAAATGAGGTGGGTGTCCAGTTTGGATCTAAGAGTGTTTTTCAAATGTATGGTCTGACTGCCTGAGAAGTCTTCAGATGCATCACGACGAGAGCCACTACATCACTACATAACATCTGACAATCGCCCAGACATCACAATTTTTGATTTCAGTTCAGAGGCAAACACAGAGCTGGATGTGTCCTTGGCTCACCGATGGAGCAAGGAGTCATATTCTCTTTGTCAACAGAAGGTGTGGCAGCATAGCAAAGAGAACGAACACAAGCAAAAAAGTAGAGTAATGAAGTCTCCCTGATGAAGAAGCAGTCAAATTAGTGCCTTTGCTTTTGTTCTTTGAACATTTTGGACGTTGGGGCAACAGGCAGAAAATACTTACATCAGCTCTCTCAAGGGCAACAGCTCACAGTGTAAAACATACTGGAAGGACGTCTGTCTGTCCAACTACAGAAATGCAACTCGAGACTGATATATAGAAAATAGAAGGACTTCAAACTATATGTAATGAGTAGTTTTTACAAGTTTTCAGGCCTTGTGGCCTTGGAGTAGATAATGATGAAAGTACCTTGAACATTAATGAACAATTGTAGATGTTTGTTATAGCCATCATGTACTCAAAATTGTGATTTTTGAAATATATGAAGATGACAGACAGACAGACAGACAGACAGATTTTGACACTTGAGGACATTGTTAGTTATTAGTAGTTTGTGTTTCATTGTGTACAGATGGACGGACAGAGAGACAGACAGATTTTGACACCTCATGACATCGTTGCCAAGCATAGTCCACAACAGAAAGGGGCGTGGTCCTATATGGCACTTCATCGAGCTTTGTGTGTGTGTGTGTGTGTGTGTGTGTGTGTGTGTGTGTGTGTGTGTGTGTGTGTGCTCGGGGATTATATATTGTTTCCGTGTCCGACTACAGATCAGTAGGATTTGTGCAAGTGACCAAACGGTGACAAAAAGCCTTACAAAGTTCTCCCACCTCATCCTTTTGTATTGTAGCTAGGGATTGTGTGTACTTGACAACCAAGAAACACTTTCAGAAGCTGAATGCTACCTACAATCAACTATCACACGTCCCGTTCTTTACTAGAAGTTTGCATGTTTACAGTAATTTTCATGACAGGGTTTCAACAAATACGTGTACTGTCTACCTAGTGTGCGGCATTTCTGTAGACCGTCAGAAAACTCCATTGGGACGTGTTACTCACAAATGCGAGACGCCTACAGATACCATAAAACTAGTTTAGTTTGTGTGTCCTTGTTTGACAGACAGAGAGATAGACAGACACCACTTTACTGCACTTTTCCCATGCTTTGAGTAATAGCTGGGACTTGTGCTACATGCTTGGTAGGTCCTCTGGGAGCATCTGTTGTGTGATAACTGACTAATGTTTGGTTTAGTTATGTAGAGTGCGTGTTTGTAATTTTGTGTAGAAGTCTGGTGCATCTGGTGGTCTCCTGTGCGAAGCGTGTGAGCTTGGGGTGACCGAGCTGGACAAAATTCTGAAGGAGAATTCCACAGTCGCTCGCATCAACAATACGTTGATATCCATTTGTAAGGACATTCCCGATGTGGCAGCTCAGTGTGAAGCAATCATCATCAAATATCTTCCAATTGCCCTAAACCTTTTGGCCTCCATGTCTCCACAGGATGTCTGCTCGTATGTCGATCTCTGCACATCAAGCGTCTCTCAGAATCGAGCATCACACGTGAAGAAACTGTCCGCCAAGTCTGGCATACTATGTGAGGCGTGTGAGTTTGGAATCCAGGAATTACAAAAACTGATGAATGACAGCTCCATTCAGGAGAAGATAGAAGACGGAGTTGAGGAAATTTGTAACATTCTTCCAGGTGATTTGAAAACTCAGTGTAACAGCCTGGTAGAACAGTATCTACCACAGGTGTTTTCGATGCTGGAAGATCTCGATGCTAGTCAGATATGTGCATTTGCCGGTCTGTGCAGTAGTACGTCCGCAGATATCCTGAAAGCAAGAGCGTTTGCTGGACATTGGAGAGTGTAAAGTCCCGGATTAGGAGTCGGAAGTCAGACTGTCCACAAGGCGATATGATTGTTTGAGCTAGTTGTTGTCTGTGTTTGTGTTACAGTATGGAAACTGTCTCGTTTAGTGTTTGCAACATATGTCTATTCTGTCGGCTGCCTAATAAATCATTGAAAAGTATACAACCTTGACTCACACCTTCCACATGTCAGTAGCCAGTGAGCGGAATGAGTAGTTGCATGCTGCCAGCCCTCTGACTGGTGGCACCGTCTGTCTTATGGAACGCCGCCACCGTCAATATTCAACTGGACATGAGGTGCGACCCATTGGTACTCGTTATTCGCATGTAGTGTGAGGTGACAACATGCAATCAATCTCAACATGCGATTCCTGTCGCAACATGCGTTCTCAATATGTGGTGCTCAATTTGGAGTTCTCAACGTGCGTTCCCAACATGCGTTGCCACCATGCGTTGCCAGCATGCGTTGCCAGCATGCGTTGCCACCATGCGTTCCCAACATGCGTTCTCTCAGCAAGCATTCTTCTCAGCATGCGTTCGTTTTTATACTATAAATAAATACGGTCGTACGGTCGCACGTCGGCCCTCTACTACACCCTTAGCCCGGATATCCGGGACTCTGGTAATAACATTACACTATTATCACCTTACCAGGCGTTAATTAATTAAGGTCGAACGCCGACATTGATTATGAACGAATACATTGGAAACCTTAGCTGAGACCAGGGGGTTTGGGTTAAAATCATAGTATGCCAAACATCATGACGTGACGAGATATGTGCATATGTGATTAATTAATTAAACCTCGCCCGAGAGTCTAGCACTGTAGTGCTTCTGTATTCATTAACAGTCACGTGATTACATGTGGGTTCGCAATGCGTTACTAAGTTTCGGGTCTTTGCGTCGAGTGGTGACAGTATGGAACTTGTATGCTCATGTACCATCATCATTTGATCACACGTCGTCAGACCCGTCGGTCGTTCGAGATGAAAGTCTTCCTGTTGCTAGCTATCGCATTTGCCACCGCTCACGGTGCTGCAATGGTAAGAATGAGCTGGTTGTGATGGGTGTGTGTGTGTGTGTGTGTGTGTGTGTGTGTGTGTGTGTGTGTGTGTGTGTGTGTGTGTGTGTGTGTGTGTGTGTGTGTGCAGGCCCAGATCCAGATAGGGGTTCAGGGGGTTACAGCCCTCTCTTTCCCAATAGGCGTGGTTTACCATTGATGAAAGGAATCGAAGGGAGTGCAGAGTCTCACACCCAGACGTATAGTAAGAAAATTTGTATGTGATGGCTGCTGTCTTTATGCATGTTATCTGGTCAGAGTGCAATAACGTTCTGCTTCTGCTACCACGGATGAGCTCTAGAACACTGTAGACTGACTATCTCAAGACTATGCACACTAATACCATTTCAGTATGTAATATAAGGGCCCGATCAATTAAGTTAATGCTGCTGACTTGTAGATTCTTGCTAGAGGTGATTACATTACATACGAGTCAGTCTATCAAGTTAGTAGTCAACTTTTAAGCAATAAATAATTTCATTAGAAAAGAGAAAATTAGTAATGCTATATATAACTGCTACCAGGTTAACCTCCTCTTTCAAAAATTCCTGGATCCGGGCCTGGTGTGTGTGTGTGTGTGTGTGTGTGTGTGTGTGTGTGTGCGTGCGCGCGTGTGTCTACCGTTTGTATTGATTTTGCGTGACGATGAAGGTGGGAAACAGGCGCGGATCCAGGATTTTTGAAAAGAGGGGTTGCAAATTTTGATAGACCACGCCTACTTCAGTCAACGCATTTGTATTGTTAGAGGTGCAAATGGCCCAGGCTTCTTACAGCTTATCTAAAGTAAATGGCAACAACTATGGCAACATATCTCTAGCAGTGTGTCATGTTATAAACTCCCTAGATCATCAAAACTGTCTAACAGAATCTAACTGCATCATGCATAGACTACTGCTAAATATATGTTAAGTAAACTACGGTGCAACTATGTCTCTTTCAAACAAAGACTGTATGAACAATCTCCGTAGATGATTTTGTACAAACTTCGTCTGCTGGTACCCGGTCTTTGTAATGCATGGCGATAACTGATAGGTGTGCAAGACGCTCCTCTGCCATGGTAGACTTTGCTGAAGTCTTCAGTCTCCTCAGTAGAAAAAATGGCTCTCTGCTTCTGCACTTGTGATAGGCAGCATACATGCTATCAATAGCAGACGATGAACATTCCGGTCCAACCGAGAGTCACGGGCTCCCATGGCCAGGAGAAGGTTACCTAATTGTTCGGTATGGCCTTCTTGCACTCTTGCTCTCTTTTCCTTGCTTTTTGCATTTCCTGGTATTTGCTTTGCCATACTGACTGCCGCCTTCTCACGTCACCTTAGAGAGACTTCGGGAATGGAAGATCGGCTTTCCATTCATTGGGTAAACGTCAGAACGAACCAGAAGGGTAAGCACTAGACACAACAAATGCTCGGACATTATCTTGCTCACCATTATATCGTTCGCGCATCTGAAGAAGCAGAAGTCTAGGAGGGGTATTGCAACGGATCGTTTGTAGTGCTCAATCGAACTCCGACTACTAGTAGGTGTATTGCTCCGGTTTCGCTGTAAGTTCGTTTTTCTTGGAACAGATTCAACGGATCCAATCCTGTCTGCGAGTCGCAGAATGTCTTGATACCAGATGTCAAAGAGGTTGCGTTTATCCTGCCTTGTTGCCTTCATTCTTTCAGTTACGTACTGAGTGAACCATTCCCTACCCAACAAAGATATATCCTGGTCACGAGTCTGGAGTTTCGCTGCCAGTTGTCTCACATCGTCAAGAATCCGCTTAGTTATTTTTAATTAAATACTGATAATGAGCACAATGCGGCTTCAAGACCTTGTGCTTAATCTCCGAGGCCAACAAAAGGGGGGATTGCAACCCCACAACCCCTACCCTAGATCCGCCACTGGGAAGCCGATTACCAACGTTGTCTACGCGTTGTGAGTAGAAGTTTTCGTCCATTCTCTCTTCTTAACTATTAACTAGGGGACTGAACGCATCCGTGATCGCATTTGTATAATCCGATGGGATGAATGTTTCTAGAGTGGCGACGACGGGTTTGTTTTAGTCTCCTCGTTCGGAATGGATCAATTCCGATCGTGTCGGTCGTTCTTTGAGGTGGCGGGTCATGGGACTTAGGCTTGATGTGACGTGGATGATACTTGTGAGACACCGCGGTTTTGTTGTCTTACGCGTAGCGCTGGTGTCAGATCAAATTTCAATGCATCTGATTGGTTAGTAGGGTAGAGATGAAATTCAATTTTAAATAAAAATCGTGTTGGTCGCTCTTTGAGGTGGCAGATTCCGTTCACCTTAGGCAATTCCACTTTCCATACACTTATCCATATTTCAATGTTTGAAAAATAAACCCGCTGGCCACGTATCCATAATTCAACATGTCAAAATCAAAAGTCAACCGTTTCTTTCCTCGAAGAGACAATCAGTCGGTTGTACTTTGCATTGAATCTTTGCTCTTGAGTGATACGTTAAACGGTTTAGGTAATTGGGTCGGTCGTAATTGCTAGTAGGTCAGTGGGGCATGTTCTTGTGAGGCCTGCATACAAGCAACTATGCGAATTTTAATTTTGCCTGTAGTTGTAACTAATTTTTAGAGCCAAAATTTGAGGAGAAATTTTGAGTAACACACATGTACTGTACTAGCTGCTATCACTCATGCAAGAGTAATAAAGCTGTGAAATTTGTAGGGAACTTCTCCTGTGCTAATCCGGATACAATCAACAACACTGAATCATATGCAAATCAGCAACACTGAACAATAGTGAGTAGGTAGACAATGAGTCACACTGTGCTGTGGTTAATTGGCATAAGATTTACATTGCTACCTCCTTGTCGAGAAGGTTATGTTTCTAGGGTTCTTTTTGTTTGTTTGTCTGCTAGCAAGATTACTAGTAAACATGCATGCATGTGGATAGAGTTTGATGAAGTTTAGTGCGATGATAGAATTTTGAGAGAGGAGCAATGGTTTAGTTGTGGGATTAATCTGGATCTCTTCTTCTTTGGAGGGGTCGGCTCTTGAACCTGAGCTGCCTTGGCAGCAGTTTGGCTCTCTGAGTGCTGTCCAGTGTATTTTGTTAGAAACAGATGTTCCAACAAATGGTGCAGTATATATATATATATATATATATATATATATATATATATATATATATATATATATCTTCGGATATTACGAACGTTTCTTGCTAGACGACGTACGACGCACAGAAGAGGCGATTCTCAGTTGCTAGAGGAAAAGTCCAACAAAATTGAACTTAACTTGTATCTTACAAAGACAAGTCGATCGGTATAAGTTACTCCGTTATCTTCGCTTTCGTAAGCGAGAACGAGCAATGTTTCTGTGATGTGTAACCCCTACACGCCCGCTCTCCGCTTTCTGGTGGACTAAGTTAAGCTTAATTCGCCCAATAGTTTACGGACGACTGCCAAGAATGCTGCGACGATATTGTGAAGACCTGCCTTCTTGCCGCCTGTGGTTCCTCTCTAGAGTAACATGGTATCAGTAGAGCAGATTTCCTTCGGATTTTTTAGCAGAATTCTTCATTATTACGGCTTACCCAGAGAACGCACTTTTGTTTGAGTATTTGTTTATCCTTGTTTTTAAAATTAATATCTGAAGAGAAATGTTTTATTATCCCAAAAAATTTTGTACTGCTATGCCTGAATCTAGGCTTGGAATTTGTTGCTTTGACGTTGATTTGTCGACCTTGTGCATGGATAATGTTTGCACTTTTAAGCAAAGAAAGCTCCTTTTTCAACAGCTAGTTGACAATTACAACTCTCGGTGATGCACATACTTTTGAGATCTGGCGATTGTTTTGTAGAGGCAGACGGACAGATTTTTAACACTTGAGGACATGATTGTTAGTTATTAGTAGTTTGTGTTTGTTGTGTACAGACTGACAGATACAAAGACAGACAGACAGACAGACAGACAGACAGACAGACAGACAGACAGACAGACAGACAGGCAGACAGACAGATACACGGTCAAACCAATCACTTTACCGCACTTCTGTGCATGCTTTGGGTAATAGCTCAGACTCGTGTTATAGACATGCTTGGTAGATCCACTGGGAGCATTCATGCTGTGATAACTGACTAATGTTTGGTTTAGTTACGTACAGTGCGTGTTTGTAATTTTGTGTAGAAGTCTGGTGCGTCTGGTTGTATCCTGTGCGAAGTGTGTGAGCTTGGAGTGACCGAGCTGGACAAAATTCTGAAGGAGAATTCCATACGGTACGGTCGCTCGCATCAACACTACGTTGATATCTATCTGCAAGTAGCTACATTCCCGATGTGGCAGCTGACTGTGAAGCAATCGTAGTCAAATATCTTCCAATTGTCCTGAACCTTTCGTCTTCCATATCTCCACAGGATGTCTGCTCCAATGTCGATCTCTGCACATCGAGCGTCTTTCAACCACTCGTGAAGAAACTAGCTGTCTGCCAAGGCTGGCATAGTATGTGAGGCGTGTGATTTTGCAATCTAAAACGTACTGCTGAGCGACAGCTCCATTCAGAAGAAAATAGAAGACAAACTCAAGAAAATGTGGAAAGACTTTCCAAAGGAATTGCAACTCATGCAAGTGTAACAATTTGGTAGAAGAGTCTGTAACACAAGTGTCTAATTAAGGAACTGGAAAATCCCGATGCTACTCATGCAGGTATGTCGATCACTCCATCTGTGCGATAATACGTCCCCAGTTATCCTGAAAGAAAGAGCATTCGATATTGGAAACTGTACGGACCCAGCAGAAGTCGGAAGTCGGCTGCCACAAGGCTATGTGATTGCTAGAGCTAGTTGTTGTCTGTGTTTGTGTTACAGTATGGAAACTGTATCGTCTAGGGAACTGAACGCATCCGTTGTCGCGTTTGTATGATCCATTGAGATGTATATTTCTAACGTGACGACTAGGCAGCTGTATCATTTGCTGTACCGCATGTTAATCTCTATAAGCACGGTCTAGACAGCTAGCGCGGTTGCTAGAAACAATTAAGATCGATGGCCAACAATTTCTTTTCCTCTCGATGTTCATGCATGCACAAAGGTTCGACTGATACTCACGTACTAATTAATTAATTAAGGTCTATACTATACAGAGCTGGATACAGCTAGAATTTGGAAATGGGAGTGCACAACACTGACAATCGATTGTAATGTAATACTAGTTGTGAGGTTACCGCAGTATGAACTTTCTGCCTCGCGATGATGGCCAAAATCATTAGAGATCGTGACGGCAATCAATTATAATTACAGCGAGTGCAGCAAACGTCAATTGCAATTATTAATTAACTTATACACAATTTAGTTTAGTAACCATAAAATAGAACAAAAAATGGACGTTCAAATAAATTGTCCTCCGTAGCGCCTAAGTTATAGAGTCGGTTTATCTGGAAATGAGGGTGCACCAGCTGCCGGTGCACCACCCCTAGATCCAACACTGCTATAGCTAAGTAATGTTTCACACGGTTACATGCATATCTATTGTAGTCTGCACCAATATATATATATATATATATATATATATATATATATATATATATATATATATATATATGTATATACAATTAAACATTATGTCTGTAGTAGAAGTTCATCGCTAATGAAGTATAACTGGTAAATATTGACTATTATCGGCGTCTATCGATCTAACATCTCTGTAGTGGCAAAGAGACAATAATTGAAAATGACTTTAGTTACTGCTTAATTAAGGCAAGATTGAGTTACATAGTGATGTAAAGTCTGTAATACTTTATGGTAATAGAAAACTTCTGCACACGGTCTCAAATGCAAGAAGAATTCAGCTGCCAAACGCATGAAGAAAACTGTAGCTGACAAAGGCAATAACTCTAGCGTACTTGGAAGACTCGTGCTAGAACACTTAAGTAGATGATTTGCGTTAGCTATAGTGTATTGAATGGTCAAAGTATGTTCATGAAAGTATGTACCCAAATTAGAAAATATATAATTAATAACTGATATTTATATGCACATCAAATTCCCAGTGCTTTCGAACTTAATACGTCCATGTAATCATTATGACATCACCCTGGTCACATGCCGTAGATTTGGCGCTAGTAAACCTAACTTAGTGACCTCACCGTGAAACCGAAGTACAACCACCACGAATTAGAAAAGAGTACGGCGCAAACTCGAAACAAATTCACTACGAATCTGTTGTGAAAATTAGGTAAAAACGCGACGAAAAAATGCAACAAATACGAAGTGATAGCGTTACCACAGTCACTTCGAATTCACAATGAACTCACATGAGCATTCAGGAGAAAATGTGTAAAGACTTTCCAGAGGAATTGCAAACTGAGTGTAACAATGTGATAGAAGAGTAGATCTACCACAGGTGTCAAACATACTGGAAATTCTCGAAGCTACTCAGATATTTGGATTCATGAGTCGGTGCAATAGTATACGTCCACAGTTATCCTGAAAAAAAAGAGCATTTGCTGGATATTGGAAACCCGTCAGAAGGTTGGACTGTCACAAGGCGATGTGCTAGTTGTTGTCTGTGTTTGTGTTACGGTATATACGCAAACTGTACACTGCTAATCAAAGTGCCTTGTTCTAAAACATATATTTATAAGCGTGTTGTTTCGTTGAAGTCGAAACTAAAACACACTATGCATGCATGCACACGTGTTGCAGTTGTTTTGCATCAGGCGTGTTGATTTACACGGCATGTGTTCTAAACAAAATGAGTTGTTTCCAGATGGTATATTTTGAAATCACAATCTACATCTAAATCGCGTTTCTTCATCTATATCTACTAATTTTAAGCTACAACATTTCAACATCTAATACAACAACATGCGTAGACGTACGTTCGATCATTTTTCTATTGTTCATCGTTGATTTGATACAAAAAATCAGAAATTGATGATTTCAGCCTTATGTGCCTTTTGACCGTAGCACTGGTATTATGTTTCTTGAGCTGGATATCTGAAATACGATGGAAAATGCTGAGATGCTCTTTGGGTACTTTACATCAAACACATACACATAATAATATGTAATACACAACCAAGCGAGAAGTGACGTTGTGTGTGTGTGTGTGTGTGTGTGTGTGTGTGTGTGTGTGTGTGTGTGTGTGTGTGTGTGTGTGTGTGTGTGTGTGTGTGTGTGTGTGTGTGTTGCAGTTGGAGTAGCGCCCCAACATGCGCCATGCACATCCAGCGCCGGATCCAGGAATTTTTGAAGAGGGGGTTTACCGTTAGCAGTTATTTATAGCATTATTAATTTTCTTTTTTCTAATGAAATTATATAAAATTATTGAACCACACCTATTGGAAAAGAGGGTGTTTCAACCCCCTAACCCCCCTCTGGATCCGGCCCTGACATTCCATGTGAGTCTTCAGAAAAACTCAGCTTTCGAAACCGAGAAGTTATGTCTACATCTCACAAAAAGTTTTCAATTTCTTCTCAGTCTTGTGGATTTGTCCACGCCAAGTCAAGGACGAGAATAGCTATGGGTTGTTGGAACGTTCGTTCTGTAGGATCCTTGAGTGATGAAAGTGATAAGCTACGCTCCATTATTGATATCATGAAGCTAAAGACAATTGATCTTTTAGCTTTGTCTAAGTCTCGTTGGCCTGGTAATGGAGTTTTGTGGCACTACCATTCTTTGCTCTGGCACTCTCTCTTGTCATCTTCATGGTGTTGCCATTCTTCTCGGTCCTCTAGCTAGGACTGCCTGTGATACAACTGGTAATGTTCTCGAACCGGTGTCAGAACGTATTGTTCGTATTCGTCTCAAGTGCCATCCATTTTTTATGTCTGTTGTCTCTTTGTATGCTCCAACCAATCGTTCCAATGCCACCTCTGAAGCTGTCAGTGCCTCTGAAGCTTTCTACAATCGATTGCAGGATGCCGTGTCTTCTGTTCCTCCTTCTGACTTGCTGGTCATATTGGGTGACTCTAGTGCTCGTGTGGGCTTCGGGTCCGATCATTTCTCTTGGAATTCAGTCATCGGTCTTCATGGCATCCGAGAGTGTAATGAAAATGGTTTACAACTGTTGGACTTTTGTGCTAGCAATCAGCTAACAATTTCCAACACATGCTTTTAGCATAAATTACCCCACCAATCACCTGGTTCAGAAATGGTGACAGATCCAAATTTGGTCACATGATTGACAATATTCTCGTGAACAAGCGTTTCCTATTAATGTACTGGACACTAGTACTCGTGTTTATCGGTCAACTCGTCATGAATCCGATCATGAACTCGTCGTGTCTTCCTTGCGCTTTAGAATCAAGGTCAAGTGGAGGCAAACAGGTAACATACGCTACCGGACCACTAGCATCTCGTCGACTTGCAGAGCTGGCTATCGGTCTGCCCTAACCAGCCGAAGAGCTTGGTGAATTCACTAGCTCTGTGGGACATCTCTAAATCTTATATCCGTAAGGCTTGTGATTTTCTACCTCTCTCTTCTAGATCAAATCATTCGGACTGGATCAATGATAAGGTGCGCAACTTGTCTGAGAAGAAAAAGAGGCCACCATTACGAAACATTCATTGTCTAGCTAAAGTCTGAGTACCGTACAATCATCTCAAAAAGCTTACCAGGGTTGCAGTCGAGAACTTTTGGTGGGGTCAATGGGCAGAAGATGCCAAACGCCAAGCTCCTATAAGTGAACAACAAGGACGTGGAGGCTCTTTGATAAAGAATTTACGTCTTCTACAGAAGACGGATTCTAAACTAGCTTCAACCAATCTAGTTGCTGAAGATGGTACGAGTTTACAGAACAGTACGGAAAAGTTGAATCGTCAGATCAAATATTTCAAGGGGGTAGTGAATTGCCCAACTAACACCAATGCTGTCTCCATCCCACTGTGTCTTCCTTGTCCACCTCATCTCTGTCAAACGGCGAGTTATCTATTCCCCTTTCTGAAGAGGAGATCAAATGAGCCATCTCCCAGTTAAGAGGAAAAGTACCTGGTATGGAATCACCTTAGAGATTCAGTGAGGATGTCGGCTAAAATCTATCTTTGATGTCATTTGGGCGACTGAATTAGTTCCGGCTAACTGGATTAGTCTATTTCTCGTGCAAGGAAACCGTACCATCTGCGACAACTACGTATACGTGGTATTAGCCCATGGCCAATCTTTCCAGTCTTACATATAGACCTGATGGTATGTCCACTGATTTCAGTGATGACTCTTTAATGTTTCTTGTGTCGCATGTATAGACCTACATACTGTAAAACTAGTGAAAGCCTCTTCAGGCCCGGATCCAGGAATTTTTGAAAGAGGGGATTGACCTGGTAGCAGCTATTTATAGCATTACTAATTTTCTCTTTTCTAATAAAATTATATAAAATTATTGAACCGCGCCTATTGGAAAAGAGGAGGTTAAAACCCCCTTAACCCCCTTAACCCCCTTAACCCCCTTAACCCCCTTAACCCCCTTAACCCCCTTAACCCCCTTAACCCCCTTAACCCCCTAAACCCCTAGCTGGATCCGGGCCTGCTCTTTCACAGGCCCTCTTTAAATTAACGCGCGTAGGCTAGAGGCTACTGTTTAGGTTTAGTACCGGTTTAGCTAGCGCACTCCCTAGGTAGGAATGGCACCTGCAGTTAAAATATTAATCTCGATTTTCACTTTGGGATAGCATAGCTCTGAAATGCTTCCATAAAATGCCACAGTTATACACAGTCCATTGTGCGTACTAGTCTCGCGTAGCCAGACTCTAGCGGCGCGTCATACTTCCGGCAAAGACACCGTCTACTCTCGGCGATTTTTGTGAGTTTCCAAGTTTCCAAGTTTTCAAATTCTTTTATTAAATTGTTGTTCGAGTGTTTTGAGTCACTTTAGTGTAAATACTAGGATTATGACAATATCATTACATTGTATACGTCTAGGTGTCGTTAGTATAAATCAAATTTGTTGATATTGACTAAAAATAAAAATTAATTTTTTAATTAAAAATATTATTGCATTGTCGTATTCAGATGGCAATTATGATTACGTTTAGGTGGCGTTAACTAATCAAATTTGTTTGTTTGTGACTAAAACTTAAAAAATAATTTATTATTAAATTAAAATATTTTAAATTGTTTTAATTAATAAAATACTTTAGGCTACGAGGCTGGAATTACAGCTTGCTTCTTTACTAGAATCTAGAAAATTCAGGAGACCATCAGGCACAGAAACGACCATCCGCGGACACAGCGGTGGATCACGTGACATGCACTCTTTTGATTTCGTATTCTAAAAAAAGAGGTAAATCAGACTACAACTATTTTCCGCTGACACGTTCACAGTTGTGATGCACGTGACACCCATCGCTGCATATGCACAGGTCATGAAACATTATCCGGGTGTCTGCAAGTTCGGTCATGGAAGCATTACTGGATGGCGAAAGCGCCTCGAGTGGGGAAGGAAGCTGCCGCTACGACTTCTCCGCTCAAGATTCGCAAACAAAGAGCGCCTTCTTGGTCATGAATGAGCTCAGAAGTCGAAAGTGTTTGTGTGACGTCGTGCTGGTGGCGGGCGACATCGAAATCAGCGCTCACAAAGTCGTTCTGGCGTCTGCAAGTCGATATTTCTACGCCATGTTTGCTGGAGAGATGGTTGAGAGTCGCAACAGTCGTGTCGAGATAAAGGAAATCTTGGAACCGGAAGCACTGCGTTTGTTGGTTGATTTCGTGTATACGGGACAGCTGGAGATTAGCAGTCGCAATACTCAGGCCCTGTTGTCTGCGTCGGCGCTTCTTCATCTCGAGGAAGCTCGCCAGGCGTGCGTAGAGTTTCTCATGCGGCAACTCGACCCTGGCAACTGTTTGGGCATCCGGGGATATGCAGACCTACACGCCTGTGAGGATTTGGTATCTGTGTGTGACCGTTTCTTTTGTGACAATTTTGTTGCGGTCGTGGAGAGTGAGGAGTACTTGTCGTTAGCTGGAGGTGTACTCGAAAAGCTTTTGATATCCGACGAACTGAACGTCGACTCCGAACAGCAAGTATACGAGGCTATACTTTCTTGGGTAAAGCACGCTGTCGACTCTCGACAAGCACTTCTTCCTCGCCTACTTGCTCGAGTTCGTTTAACTCAACTGTCACCTCTGTATCTTGCCACTAGAGTGGAGAAGGAGGCAGTCGTTAGGTGTGACCTCGATTGTAGAGATCTCATTGATGATGCAAAGAACTACCATCTTCGAGTCGGACATTTTGGCGACAATATGGAATGGCGACAGCGTTGCCAACCACGTAAATCTACAGTTGGCAGTCTGTATGCCGTCGGCGGACGAGGAAAATCAGGCGAACCATACATGACAGTCGAGAGATACGATTTTAGAGTAAATCAGTGGCAAGCGATAGCAGAGTTGAATTCACGTCGACGTCATGTTGGTGTGGCTGCATTAGAGGGTAAAATCTACGCCATTGGTGGCCACGACGGCGAACAGCATCTCAATACAGTCGAATGCTACGATCCAATGACTAACAAATGGGAACTCGTGGAGCCGATGGCGATGAGACGACGAGGTGTGGCGGTTGGGATCCTCGGTGGTCCACTATACGCAGTAGGTAAGCTGTGTGACTTCAATTAAAAGAGCACGTTGTGTATGCTTTGTGGGATTTCTGTTTAGCTGCATTATTTAGATTTAGTTAGCAACTACTACATTTACGATGACGTTAGGAGTGACATGTGTATTTCGAGTATTACATCAGGAAGCCTTTGTCCCATGAATAGAATAACAACAGTCAGTTATCTAAAATACATTTAGACAGGAGGGAGCTAGTGCGGCTATCGAGTCTGGGTGGTTCACAGATTAGCGAGTTAGCATCTAGTTATGTTGTGACAAATTGCGAGGAACAAAAAAACGCTATGAAATTACCCAGGCTGCTGAACAGCAGGGAGTTTGGTTCTTAATCGAGATTGTGTGCCGGTGGTTCTGTGGTCGCTGCTAGAGGCCAAATTTTGGTTTACCGGCAACCTTGCCAATGCTCGCTTGGATGTCTGACAATTTGTCAGACGTGGTGTGGTGTATGTATATACCCAGATGTTCGATAGAAATAGTCAACCATATGTAAAGTCGACAACTCGTTTGTTCTTTATGGTAGGGAATCACAAAAACATAGTCTTTTTAGTATTAATCAATTAAGAGAGGATGCTCTATATTTGTGCTACTTCATTGTGTTATGAATGTCGGTTCATGCAACACGTGTTGTCTAATGTAAATCGGGAAACCCTCCATATCCCAGGAAAAATTGTTACCTCCATTAAGAACTAATCAACTATAACACTTATGTAGATCGTGTTTGCTTAAGCTTTACTTGACTGATATGACAGTGAAGTTGTCCTAGTCCCACACTGAAACCTAAAAGGGACAAATGGCATTCGCAGATATGACTGCAGTGGCCTGTTTGTTTAGGAGGATTGAACGACAACGCCTGCTTCAACACGGTTGAGCGATTTAATCCCTCGACTCGCCTGTGGAGCGAGGTGTCGTCGATGAATAGTCCGAGAGGTGGAGTCGGCGTCACGGCACTCGGAGACTTTCTGTATGCAGCTGGTGGGAACAACGGCAGCTCGAGTCTCGGGAGTGTTGAACGATACGACCCTCACACCGATCAGTGGACAGACATTCACTCGATGAACGTTAAACGAGCAGGAGTCGGCTTGGCTGCAGTTGAAGGTATGAAAGAATGCGAAGTATGTGTGGGATACCATATTTGGTCATTCTGTTTTTCTCCATCCTGATTGGTCACTCGGACATTCCTCAGTGGCGGTTATTCTTTCTGACGTCATTTTTTCTGTAGGTCAACTCATTGCTGTCGGTGGGTTTGACGACTCCTCCCCGCTTGACTCGGTGGAGTCTTATGATCCGAGATCGGGTGTCTGGGCACGCCTTTGTCAGTTGACCAATGCCCGTGGCGGTGTGGGCGTGGCGAGTCTCGGTGGGTGGGTCTTCGCCGTCGGCGGGCATGACGGACGCAACTATCTCAGTTCAGTCGAGGTGTACGACATGTATAGACAGTCATGGGAGTCGATATCACCCATGGCGACGCAGCGAGCGGGAGCCGGCGTCGGCGGACTGAGTGATCATAACGCGCGCTACGAGTACTAAAAGGTTTCACACGATTGATTGACACTAGTAGCAACACTTATACTCAAGTCTTACCAATGCCGAACGAGATTGTAAAAAATTGATATTTATTAAGTAATAAAGTCTAGACTTTATAGTTAGTCGCGTTTCTATAAAATTCTAGATTTTGTCTGTTGAGATTCTAGCTTGATTATGTGTTTGTTGATTTTATCTTCCGTTTTGGTATGTCAAGAACGTGTCGATTGGCATCGAAAACGTGGATCGTTATTAGTGTGGTGAGGTGGCGGATCGTGCACGTTGTGCGACGAAACTGTGCGTCGTGCGTCGACGAGCGTTTTGTCGGCGAGTGCAATGCGAATTGGCGTGTTGGAAATCGTAGGGTGGCGTGTATTTCGGGATGCCGTACTTAATTAATTAACACGTGCTGCACTTTGTTTGAATATGCAAACGATTTGGTTGCATAAACGTAGCCTCCACGCCTCCTGTGTTTGTTATCAGTTGTACAGTTGTCACTGATACTTCGAGCACTTTTCTCATTACTCATCAACCCCGGCTCGTCCGATTGTGCTTTGCGTTCACACCCACCATGCTCTCTCCGCTCGCTCTCGAGCAACACTGATGGAGTCGTCGGATCGCAAGCAGACGTACGTGGCGGCAACGACGTTCAAATTGAAGCCACGTCGCTCCACTTCGACGCCGGATCGTCGCCGCGATGAGAGCGAGCGGGTAGCGTTTCGACGGTATCGCTCGTCGTCCGTCATGTTGGAGAACGCCGGACGGTCGGTTGGAGTGCGGACGACGACACCCGGTGTGCGTGCGAGGGGCACCCATGTGAGTAGTGTTTCCATTTCACTTGGAAGGGGAACAACAGGGAGGGCTACGTCAGAACCGCGAGATGGTGGCTCGTCTTACAGTGCGGAACCTGTGGCAAATTATCGGCTCGTATCAGGACAAATAGCGAGCAAACATTTGGAGAACGTCGCTGCGTCAAACGACGTGGTGAAAATCGACAAACTGGAGGTGGGGTCAGTCGTGAAAGAGCCAAATAGAGTCAACAAACAACGAGCCGACGACGGAGATGGTCGATGCGGTTTCGACGACTCTGAAGCGATTGTTGACGAGGAAGCGGGACGTCCCGCTGCGTTTCAGCGCACTGTTGTCGTTTCTCGAAAACGAGTCGACGTCGATATATCGAGCGGTGACCTCCGACGGACCGTCAGCGAGTCGAATGTCGGTCTGACTGCCACAATGGCGAGCGGTTCGTCTCCTGAAGACGAGGATGAAAGCGAATTTCGTCGTCGGGACGTGCGTAGCGACATTGTGGTGTCGTCGGGTGAATCGCAAACTAGCTGTCGTTGTGTGAATGAAAGTTGTGAGAGTGTGGTTGTGCGGAGTGAATGTGGTGATGAGGAATCCCCGGATATTGACGATAGTGTGTTGGGCAAGCGTCGGTCTTCCAGTTCTAATTATGACGTCATCTCGAATTTGTGTGAGGACACCGGGTTTGGTGAAGAGATGATGCATACGTATCATACACTAGAGGCAGCATTACTGAATGAGAAAGGATCCGGAGTGAACGATAACGAGAAAGGTATTGGTGATATAGTGACAAGACTTGATCAGAAAACAGACGAGTTTGCAGTGGCTGTGCCATCGGTACCCGTTTCAGATGTCGACGACTCTGATCGAGATGGCATGCACAGACTTGGCTCTGCAAATCAAAATGCTCCTGATGTGCATCTCTATAACGACCAGAAAGGACGACTGCATGTTGTTGTCGACGCCAGTAAGTTTTCATCGACTCTCTCACCGAATATAGTGTCAGGGATGAAAGCAACTGTCGGCAATGCAAATGATGTTGACATGCTAAATGACGAAGAGATGTCCGACCTGACACACGTTATGTTACGTCGCCGATCGTCTATGTATCAAGCGATGGAAAACTCTGTGATGCCGAAAGCTCGTAGAGCCGCTCTACAAAATCGTGAGAAACAGAAGACTGCAGAAGAGCAATGTGGTAGTCCACAGTTGATGCCGTTGATGTTTCCTAAACGACTCCAGCAGATACGACGGACTCAGTCGGTTGAATTTCTTCCTCTAAACTCCCGAGACGCTCGACAGTTGTCTCCCTTTCTTCACTTGAGATCGAGGAGTGATCGACGTCATCGTCGACCGCTTAGTGCCATCCACAGTGCCGATGAAGTGGATAGTCTTGCTCTCACACTCAATGAGAAACCGACTGCCATTTACCCTCAGGTTTACATTAACGACTTTAACAATAGTCAGCAGAAATCATTGACGATTACCATACCCGGAGGAGCCACGGTCACACTGCGGCCGCCTGTGAAATCAAAAGACGACATGACAGATGACGTAAGTCATAAAATAATTTTTTGGAGTTCAATAGTCACATGATTAGGACAGGTGAAAATGTGATGAAACCGGGGGGGAGAGGGGTGTATGGATAAGTACAGAAAAGTTGCATGAACTCTTTCACATGACAGATGAATTAATTAAGTCATAAAATTATTTTGGGGATTTAAATGGTCACATGATGAGAACAAGTGAAGATGTGTGGAAACGAGTTGTGACCTAAGGGGTGATGGCTAAGTACAGTAAAGTACCCCTGTGAATCCACATCGCAAGATAAAGTGAGTCAAAAATTAGGAATTTGAATGATCACGTGATTTGGGCAAGTGAAAATGTGTGGAAACAGGTGGTTGGCCCCAGGGAGTGCAGGGCTAAATACAGAAAATACTTTCATTAATTATTTACTTGAGAGATGAAATAAGACAAATGTAGTTGGAATTTCAAGAGGTCACGTGATTAGGGCAAGTGAAGTATAAAGGAACTGGTTGACCCAATGGTGTGCACTGCAGGTACACAGAATTGCTCTCATAAATTATTTCATATGATAGATAAAGTAAGTCCTAGACATAGTGATGTAAAGAAGTGAATTTTAAGCGGTCACGTGATTAGGCCAAGATCCAGGGCTGGATGAATGAATGAGTGTGTACAGAAAGTACAGAAAGTACAGTAAATACTCTCATCAGGTATTTCATAGTGACACTAGAAGTGTGTCTTCCCTTGGAGTGTGCTATTTCAATTGAATTTTCCACGCGATAAGCGCCGCGGGATGGAATTGCCACGCGCGTTGGGCACGCAACCGGATACATTACCAATCACGCAATTCGGTCGTTCCCGCCTGTTTACTCTCCGAAAAGAGAAAATACACGGTCGACTTCGTCGCCGCTCGTCCAACGTCAGAAACCAGCGTTGGCCACTCAGTGAGGTCGCGGAGCCGCCTGCGGGTGTGTGCCTAGCGCGCGTCGGCAGAGATAGCCTGCAGGTAATACCGAGCGAGTGAAATCTGAATCCGGATGACGACTGAAAGTACGTCAATCGGGCGTCGAAATTTCTCACCCGCTTACCGTTGGAACGCTACGAAAAGTGCGTCCGCTTTGAATGCATACCGTCGACGCGTCGACGCGTCAATCAAAGAAATTCTTAGTGGTATGTGGGCGGGGCTGTAATAGGAAGTCCCGGTTGTCGTCGCTTTACTCGTTTTTGTGAGCATGTGTGGTAGCGGTTGGTCGCAGAGCGAACTCGTACGTATCATTTCTATGCTTTTATGACATTTCAGTGTTTATTCGTCGACATTTGTTGTCATTTCTTGTCGCTAATCGGTCGGTGGTGTGTCATCCGTCTGTAGGACATGCGGCAGCACGTGCTGGTGAACTTGATCGAGACTGAGGTGTCGTACGTTCGTTCGCTACAGACACTCATCAAGGTAGGTGGCCGTCGTGTATGCTGTCGTTGTGCTGTCGCGGAAATACGCGGTTGGCGTTTGTTTATACAGTGAGGCCAGACGCTTGCTCGACGTGTCGAGATTTTTGCTCTCGCTTTGTTTGTCGAGTTGGACGTTTCTTGGTGCGTGCGATTCGGGCGGTGGGCGCGTTGGCATCGAGTTGTGTGTGATGATGTGTTGGGTGTGTGCGCGGACTCCCGGATGATATGTGGATGTTGTGATGTGACCGGCGGTTGGTGTGTTGTGTGTGCGTGAAATCCCGGATTATGTGTTAGTCAGGATGGATGTTATACCGGTTGTGTGTGATTGTGTATGACGGACGGTGTTGTTGTGGAATCCTGGAATGTGTGTGTTTGTTTGTGTGTTTGTTTGTTTGTTTGTGTGTGTTTGTTTGTGTGTGTGTTTGTGTGTGTTGTTTGTTTGTTTGTGTGTTGTGTGTGTTTGTTTGTGTGTGTGTGTGTGTGTGTGTGTGTGTGTGTGTGTGTGTGTGTGTGTGTGTGTTTGTTTGTGTGTGTGTCTGTGTGTGTCTGTGTGTGTGTGTGTGTGTGTGTGTGTGTGTGTGTGTGTGTGTGTGTTTGTGTCTGTGTCTGTGTCTGTGTGTGTGACTGACTGTCTGTCTGTTTGTCTGTGTTGTCATTGTTGACTTCTTTTTGTCTTCAGGTCTATTTCGAGCCCCTCAAGAGACCACGAACACCTACACTCATCGATGCAAGTCTTGTCGACGAGATATTCTACCAGATACCGAATCTGCAGTCGTGCCACGAGCTCTTCCTTCGCCAGTTGATGGACAGAGTGTCCGAGTGGCATAATCAACAGAAAATTGGTGACATCTTTGTCAACCAGGTAAGTAAGCATGAGTGCATTGAGCATCAATTGTTTGGCATGTGAGTGAGGCAGGAAAGTTTATTGCATTTTTGTGTGTGTGTTTGTAGTTTTCTAAGTGTATGCTGTCAGATGCGTATGCTGCCTTTATCAATCACTACCTTCAGGCTAAGGAGGCGGTCAGGACTGCGGCTATTCAGCGACCTGCTTTCTCAAAATTCTTGGAGGTACGTAACTTTGTGTTCATTGCATTTGTGTGTCTGTTTGTTGGATTTCAGGCCACATAAACTTAATTATTTGTCCATACAAAATTTAGACTTGTTGATTGTCAGAATTTCTATAAAAAATGGGATGGACGGCTTCTATTTTTATATTTATTTTTATATTTTCAAGACAAAAATGATTGATGAGTATGTGGAAAGCTGTGGACTATCAGTGCAATAGTAGAGACATATGCATGTCACACACAATTAAGTGTAGGCACTTGTCACTGCTTAGTAAGGACTGCCACGCGTGTTCGCACAGTACACACTACACTACACCTACAGTACATAGTATTAAAAAGTTCAAACCCAGAATAAAAATCGAATATTACAGGATGGGCTCAACAATTGGGACAGCGCTGACGATCAACAAGTAATTACCTTTGCATGGCCTTATACCACGTTCACACTAGAGACTTCAGAACCGTGCTAGGTATAGTTGAAAGTGATCTAGATGGCCAAAGTCAGCATCAAAACGAGGCCTTTATCACGTATTTTGAGTAGAGTAAAGTAACGGCAATCTTGAAGAAACTTTATCTGGTCCAACTTTGTCTGAAGTTGCTAGTGTGAACGTGGTATTAGAGAGTGTTCACACTGGTCTTAACAGGGTCCTCCCTAAAGCGTGGTAGCGTGACGTAGCACCACTCTAAGCAACGATAGCCATGTGACCAAGCCTTTCACATGTTTTTTTTTACCCAGGGTACTGTACACTGTACGTGTTCAGTACTTACATGTATACAGCAAGCAGACCGCATTGGTGTGTGCTTGTGTAATTGAGCAAGGAAGATGTCTCAAGTTGATGAAACGGACAGCCGTTTTGACTTTGTTTTTTTCCTTCTTGGGGCGAAGGCTTCAGTAATATGTAGTTTGCAGTACTTAAAAATAGGTCGTCTTTTGACGAGTTAAATTTTACAACTGACGACTAGCGCTGCAGTCTAGGTCATTAAATGACGACTAAAGCAGACCGAGGCTAGTTTGTAATGGCTTTCTCCGTATGCAGGCGGATAACTACTGTACTGAGACATGCCCCGCTTTGACGCTCGCTTTGCGACATTTGTCGTACAATGACATGTACGCGTAGTAATACACCAGCAGCGTACGTTGACAAACTGCTCATATCCCGGATAATGAAACTGGGAGTGCATGAGCCATCTCAGGATTCCGACAGAGTAAAGGCATGAGGTTTGTGACCAGGGAGCACGTGGGGAAGTGGAGACGATGGTAAATCCTGTGGGTCAAAATAGGTAGATATGATTTTAGTAGCAAGAGAACGGACAACTTCTGAAATGTGATGTGGAAGTCTGGTTTCTGGTGGAATCCTGACAGAGGTGGTATGCATTTAATCACTAATTCAATTAGCTATTGTCTTTCTTGCCTCCGCGAAGATGTTTAGCTTTGTCTAGTGTAACACGCCTGTCCATTGGCTCAGGGGTAATGTGTTGGATACTTTCGTTGCATGCCATTGTGGGAATACCGTGCTGTATGCTTGCACTGCACTGAATTTTGGAAGGTAGTACAAAATAGCAGCATACCACTAAACACCATGATTGATATCAACATGATGTCATAGGCTAAAAATTTTGTTGACATAAAATTTTGGAAACTCATTGAATGACGACAACTAGTTGGACCGATTTTTTGAGCGCTGGGTACAGTTTAGAATCTTATTGTAAAGGCCTGGGTATTCGAGAGCACACAGCAGTATGCCGTAAGGGGTATGTCTTGTAATTATACCATCCTGCCATGCTATTGTGAAATCTTGGGGAGAACCCTACTTAATCATGATTAGTTTAGGGTTAGTGCACTGACGCCACCGTTCACAGTGGTCCTAATCATGATTGGTGTAGCACCATTTAACACCATAGGGAGTAGCATTACAACCATATTAGTGGCATTAGTGGTTGCACGTGACTTTGGCGTGTGAGGTAGTATACAAGAAGAGCATGCCACCAGACATTTCTGATATTGTGTTGTATGTTTAAACTTACAAACGCAGCAACAACATGGTGACGTGTATGGAAGCACATGTAGATGTGTACTACGTGCCTGTGACAACTTCATGCCATCCCTGAAGGAGATGCCAGAGAAAGGAAACAAACTGTTTCCCTCTTCTAAACCTACAGCAATGGATTCGTCAAGACAATTCACGCGAATTCTTGCCGGATATGATGGTTGAAAACTGTCGAGGCTAATTACACTCACATGCCCAGGTGACGTACTAATCATAGTTAGGGGTGTGAACGTGCTTGCAGTAATATTGGCCTAATCATAGTTAGTCCAGATGTCGGTGTGAACACGCTCCTAGACTCTCATCCTCGTGATGTCCTGTCCTCAGTGCAGGAAGCTATAAATTTTTATATTTGTTATCTACCGTATGTCTTCAAATAGTGGCCATCCTTGAATAGAAGCTTCAGCTGAAGAGATTTGTTGAAGATAGAGTCCGTCCTTGAATTGAGGTCACAGTAGTCTACAGAGTTACTGGCCACGCCCATATCACATGCTTTTGTTCCACCTCAATCTCATCCTATTAGGTACACTTGTCTATCAACTACTATCTGTTGGCGTTGGCGTTGGCATTGACGTTGGCTTTGGCGTTGGCGTTGACTTTGTGCTTCCAAGCGACTAATGGTGCAGCTGTATTTGTTTATCACACTCAGATGTTAAGTGATATCTCATTAACTGTACAATGTAGAGGTCTTATTACAATACAAAGATGTTAGGTAGCAGTAGAGGAAGTCGCAGGCTATTAAGACGAAACAGACTGAGAAGGAGTCAGAAATATCAAGCAACTACTTGCGAAACAAGAGCAACTGTGTTGATGTCAAGGCTGCAGACCGTTTAGTGACCTTGTTAATTGGCTACTTTCTCTATTAGCAGCATTCTTGTTGTAAGACCATGCCACTCTTGATACGCAAAAGCCTTATCAAACTGCCTGTGTAATACATACCCCTTGTTACCCTTACTATAGAAAATCTGGAAACTTGCGGTTTCGAACGATACCAAGATCGTCACTGTCTGCGCAATTGCACAGAAGTTATTGCAGATTTTCAAAGCACAAAGTCAACGCAAACAGAGAGTAGTAGTTCAGGGTACTTTTCACATGGTCCTCTGCACTTGTGCGTATAGAATATAGATAATATAATAGTCATGACATTTATAGCTTAAAAGGAGCACTGTCCAGATGTTTTACACGCTGGTGCCACGGATACCGGATTGAAAAATGTATACACAAAATCAAAATTTTGAAATCAGAGAAACTTATGACAACAACGCTAGTAGGATGTGATACTGTACAACAAACTCTACATTCTTACTGCACAGAATTTTTGGACTTGTAACACACCTGCGAGTTGTCACGCGATAACAATGATCGCCAGAGGTAGCTTATGTTACTGATCCTGCACATGGAAACGTGTGAAAATGCCATTCAGAAAGTAAGTGTTCACAGCATTGTTTGTTCATGCTCTCTCAGATTGCATTCACGATGGAAACAGTGGAAATATTGTATTCCGCAATGGCGGGGGAGTGGAAGCAGAACTGCAGGGCTGTAACAATGTTCTATGCAGAAGATGTATAGCTGAAAAGAGTGCTCCCACATTGACTGTAGTTCGATCTTTACACGTTCGTAGCACGTAGGCAACAATCATGGCAAACTTAAACTACGTGATAACTACATCTAGCACTAGCTAGAGTACTGGTAAAATCCACATATCTACACATTCAAATTCTGTATAATGAACGGCCTAGCAGAACACACGACACTCTATATCTTGACTCACAGCTTCCTGTTCCCATCTATCTTGCGCACTAGAAGGGTGTGTCTTTGCTCCTTTAATACTATCTGAGTAATGAGTAATGTGTATTGCTGTAGGGACCATAATATTTTTCGTTCACGCTTGCAAACCGTGCTGAAAGGGTGCAGCTAGACCGAGTCAACACTCTTCAGGAAACAGTGCCAGCCCCCGTTCACACTACTATAGTAGTACGTAAGCTTCTAGCGAGCCAGTGGGTGTAGCCACTCGTAACGTATGCTAAATCTGAAATTATGGATCGTCGCTATGCTTTCGCTGCCATATTAGTGACAGTAATTCAGCATCCAGATTGACAAATCGTCAGGTTAACAAGGAGATCACGCCGGAGAATGCAATCGCAAAGTGTACATCGTTCATAGTGTCACACACCTTCCTAGTATGGTTGGCATCCCTCAACATGTGATCGTAAGGTATCTCGATCCACAATTCAATCAGAAACATGTTTCTCCTTCTGACCACACCAATTTGCAACAAACTACACATGCACGAACACGCTTGCCGATCGGTAACCATTCACACTACACAAAACATCCGAGCCAAACCATACCAGCACAGCAAATTGGAGCGATCTGGGCCAGCACGCTTCCGGCCCTCTTGGCACGGCATGGTAAGCGTTCACACTACATGACAAAATATACCGAGCTGACCAAACTGTACTGGCACGGTAAAATCCGCTAGTGTGAACGGGCTGAACTATAAGAGTCAGTACGTGGCCTTACTGTGTGATGGTGATGTTACCGTGTGATGGTGATTGTGGTGTGTGCCTCAGCTATGTAGTCGAGAGCACTCAGACAAGCTGACGTTGAACGACCTCCTCATTCAGCCAGTACAGAGAATTCCAAGATACGTCTTGTTGCTCAAGGTCAGAAACATTTGAACAAGAAAACGGATGCACATGCTATGACAATAACGCGATGTGACATTGTACACGTTAGGATATGCTGAAGCACACGTCACACGACCATCCCGATCACAACCATCTTCTCTCCGCAATCAGCGAGCTAACAACGTTGGCCGAAAAGATGGATCAAGGCGAGTGGGAAGCCGCTGAAGCAGAGAAACTCAGAGAACTCGAGGCGACATTCGAAGGCCACGTGTCGGTAATCTAATTCACTCACTAGATCATACACCAAACAATTGATTACCAACATTCTGTAACGATAGTTTGCTGCGCCAAAACGTTACGTTCTCTGTCAGGACAAGGTTCAGCAAGTGGTAAGAGAAATGCGATCGTTCTCGTCTGTTTTAACGTCTGTTTGAATGTCGAGTGTGGTGATGTCGTTTTGTAGATGGAGGATGAACAAGTGAAGGACCGTCTGTTGGTCATGCTTTCCGATTTTGTCATCTGTGCCGCCATTCGACGTCCACGGAGTTCGACGTTCAAGCGACGTGGCTCGGCAAGGTAATTACCCATTGCCACTTTGTCAACCCAAATGTCACACACACACACACACACACACACACACACACACACACACACACACACACACACCACACACACACACCACGCACACACACACACACACACACACACACACACACACACACACACATCACACACACATACGCAATCTCTACTATATGATATTCGTTCATTTCTTCTAGATTTTCGTTGGCTTTATTGCCGTCTACAAGTATGTATGAAATCAAGCACAAACTTTTGTGGAAGGCAACGTTTAGTGATGTTATTCTCGTGAAGTCTCTTGGTGAGTGACCAGCACATTGTGTGTTATCTCGGACGTTTTAGTGATTGGGTGATGTGCAGAGGCATTGGTTCCGACTCCATACACATCGTTGATATTGCCGCCTTCGTTGACGGCGAGTGTGAATAGACGTACGAGTTTTGGGGAGAAGACGACGGTTGAGAAGCTTCAGCACGACTCGGCGTGCCTGCAGCAGATTGCTGGCCTCGTCAAGCAGCTCTACATTCATCACGCTGTGCGTAGTGTGTGTGTGTGTGTGTGTGTGTGTGTGTGTGTGTGTGTGTGTGTGTGTGTGTGTGTGTGTGTGTGCGTGCATGCGTACGTCTGCATCTGTGCATGTGTGTCTGTCTGTGTCTGTGTGTGTGTGTGTGCTCGTTATTGTCTCACTCGTTGACATTTACGATTATGCAGCAACTCGACGTGGCGATCCGTGAGCTGGACACGGACGTAAAAGAGCAAATCGAGATCCAGAAGCAAACGGAGCTGCAACTGTCACTCGTCAAAGCGAGACTCGGCGTCATCCTACACAACAAGTTGTTCAACGTAACATCTCACAAACATAACTAACTAACTAACTCGATCATTTCTTGCAGCAACGGAGACCCGATGACGTACACTTTTCAGTTCGCATCCGAGCAGCGAAAGAAAGAGTGGATCGACGAGTTCGAGGAAGCAAAGAAAAAATTTTGTAAATTTTTCTATTTGTTGTGTATATATATATATAACTATTACAATTTTGCTTATCAGTTGCTGCCGAGGACTCAAACGTCACGTGGAATCCGCCTGCGACAACCGCGTCGTACCTGAGTAACTTTGATAAGGCGAGAGCTAATTCGGAACACGAGTTATTCATTCCCCCCGAACCGCAGTTCTACAAGCCGATCCCGCTGATGAAGACACGAAGTGGAATGCGAGTTCGTCGACACCAAATGTCACACACACACACACACACACACACACACACACACACACACACACACACACACACACACACACACACACACACACACACACACACACATGTGGACCGACACAGATACAGACACACACATGCGGACCGACACAGACACACACAGACACACACACACACACACACACACACACACACACACACACACACACATGCGGACCAACACAGACACAGACACACACATGCGGACAGACACAGACACACACACACACACACACACACACACACACACAGTTTGCTCCACGACACTTTACATTTTCATCCGTATTTTGTGTCTAGATTTCGTGTGCGGCAACGAGCATCAGTCCTGCTTTGTCACATCACGGCAGCCTTGGCAGTGGCAACCTGTGGATCTGTGCGAGCGACGGCTGCGTGGGTCAAGTCGGTATCGTAACCGTTGACGGGGCAGCACCACACGAGATGGTCTGCATAACCGTGTGTGCGTGTCAGATCACATGCATCGTTCCCGTTCCCGACATGACGAATGAACGTGAACGACGTGAGAGCACAATCGGGATATTGAGACAGACAGCAAATAAAGAGCCAGTGCAACGATCGTTCAGTAACTCGTCGGACGTCGTCCGGGAACGATCCCGAGCGTCGGCGCTCATCAAACGGAGTCACAGTTTCGGCGATCGTGCGAGGAGCTCGTCGCAGCCGACACTCACCATGGGAGTGAACACCGAGAATCACTCGTTACGATTCTTCTCCTTATCGTCTGCTTCATCCATGAGACTCTACTCTCATCGTCAGGGGGACACGAACCAGTTGCTAGAGCATCTGTCCAGCCTTCCAGGCCCTGAATCGGAAGCTTGTTTGTATCCAGAATCGAACGTGAGTGACCTCCGAAGTCAATCGTCGGTTGATATTTCCACGATTCGTGAGTCTTTGGGCATTCAGCAGGCAGAGATGGCACCACCGGATTCGTCGCCCGTTTCGTCGTTGAGCAGCACAAGTTCAACACCGTCGAATAGCCCGGCAACGGCTCTAGGACACGGTCGATTGGTGCGAGGTGGCTCGCCTGTTGATGGACGCTGCATGCATACGGAGATACCCGAGGAAGGCGAGTCGCACGTTTCTAGTTCGTTGAGTTCCGATCTCTGCTGTCTTAAAGTCCCAACGATGTGGCTGGGAACGGAAGAGGGCTCGTGAGGCAGACTGGAGTTGTTATGTCGGTGGATGTTTAATGTTGTGGGTGTGTGTGTGTTGCGTTTGTGTAGAGTTTTGGTGTATCATGCGAGCGACAGCATTCGAGTACGACAGAAGAGGACAAAGATCGAGTTTGGGAGTCCGGTGGTCACGATGAGGTGTGTGTGTGTGTGTGTGTGTGTGTGTGTGTGTGTGTGTGTGTGTGTGTGTGTGTGTGTGTGTGTGTGTACAATCGACGATTGACGCAAAGTTTCGGATGTAACCAACCCTCTTCTCTAGCTACTTGAAAAATCGCGTTTTCGTCTCTCTGAAGAATGGAGTCGTTTATGCAGTGAGTCGAGCTGATGGTGCGTCAAGCATTTTGTATGCGGAACAGAATGGTGTGTATAGCTAGAGTGTGTGTATAGATGGCTGCTGGGATATTCAGAGTAGAGAGCAGGTGCTCGTCGGGAGCGGGGACGTGCCGATCACGTGCATGAAATCGGTCTTGGACTACATGTGGTGCAGCAGTCGAAACGTTGTTCACATCGTGTCGCCGCTCTCACTGCAAACAGAGGTTTGATATTTATGTCATTATCGAGTGTTAGCGATTGATTCCCTAGTGTTCAGACACTTTGCCCCACATTGGTTGGTGTTCGGACACTTTGGAATGTATGTGTATGTATTTGGTAGGGCTGGACAGTCAGACCTCGCTAGTCCAACACTCGATAATCCGACAGTCGCATTAGTCTGACTGAAACCAGCGAGACAAGATCTAATAACGAGGTCTGACTGTATAAACTGCAATGTTCCAGCTAGGTTCTTTGAGTGAGGCACGATGCCCTGCTTCACCTTCCTTGCGCCCTGCCCAAATATATCTAGGCATTTCACAACGAGAATCGATATTATAAGTTTGTCTTAGAGTGTAGACTGGTTGCAGTAGGCGTGAACCTACTCAAGTGTGCACATGCTGGAGAACACTCAGAACTTCACTATCATAATGGTGAACTTCTGTGTTGTTGTGAGTTGGGCCAACTGTGACGATCGTGACAGAGACGTTAGTTTCTTTTGTTTGCCCGCGATTATTAGTCAAAAGCAAACAATTTTGAAAACTGACAGAATGGCGACAGGAGGATGGGGGCGGGGTTGGGCAGCATGAATCACTGCGGTCAACAGAAAAGACCTGAAAGAGAGCAATTTGAAGTACAAACGCATCTGTTCCGATCATTGCAGTGCGTGTGCAAGCAAGATTACAGACGACATTGAAACAGATGACAGCAACGTAGTGGGAGCACTTTAGGCTGAAGAAGCAGTTGGACTGTCTTCAGCAGGAACTGGCAGCAATGGGTTCGGGTATATGGGCTGGGAGGGACTACCAAATACATCCCAACATGGATGGAGGTTGTCGCCAGCCAAAAGTTGACGTCCCCCGACTTCTCGCTGAGAGGAATTTTGTAAAGGCCTCGACCATCAGCGTACTGTAATTTGACATCGTAGCGACATCGCTGTCGGCATCTAACAATCAGTCATGATAACCAAGAAGAAGAGGCCTCAAACTCATCGAAAATATGGTGACTGTTCCACATGTGGAGGTGGGGGTCAGTTCTATGTCATGTGAGTGCAACTGTCTATACATACATTAAGACATCAGAGAAACAGTTGGAAGAAACCACCAGTCTGCTTGTGGCCACATAAATATGGCTTTAGTGAGGGATAAAAGATGGTGACGACCTTTGCTGTTCATGAGCATGGAAGATGACAAACACAGACACAGAACTGTGATGTTTTGTAAATTGTGAGTGTCACGCTGATGCCAACGTTGATTGCAATATAAACATAATTTCATATAAACCGACAAAATTGATTTTTGTGACTCAGTAAGCCTGTGCCCCACTTTTGATACAAAGTACTCTTCTTGATAAAAATTCGAAACCTAGCTGGAACACTGTAAAGTGTATAAAGAGTAAAGTGTAAACCCAGAGTGGAATATAAGGCAAAATTTATGGTCAGACATCGTGCGCTAGCAAAGATGTTGACCCGATATTTTAAATTTTAGGTATTCATTGTTATTTGATTCCTGTATTTATTTGCTATCAAAATCAAAACATAAAATTTGGCTTGTTGGCTGTTGTTTTGTTGCATGGTTGGAAGCCTTCATTGGCTAACAGTGGCTCCTGGTGTGGTGGACATTCCTCCTTCCAATCTCGCTTGTCATAATGTGAAATCGAAATGACAATTGAAATTTCCTTGTTAGTCGTGCCTAATGGGTCGGTATAAGCGATAGGACTTTGTGTAGTGGCAGTCATGGTCGACGTTTGTCTAACGCGATATGCTGGAGTACGAACATGGACTTCACTTACTGAAACAATATTTTTGATTTATGATTTTATTTTGGGTGACTGACGTCTTGTGTGGGCGTGTGTGTGTGTGTGTGTGTGTGTGTGTGTGTGTGTGTGTGTGTGTGTCCTAGTGGTCGATGTCAGTCATTTCTTCGTAGAGACACTTTCAAGCTCATAATGATCAATCTAAGACGGTGACACACATATCTGCAGCTGGACTAACCGCATGGATAGCGTTTGAAAAGAGTCCCGAAGTCAAACTCTTCAATGCCGTGACTCTCCAGGTATTAGCCGTCGTTGACGTTCGATCCGAAGTGAAGAGAATATTACAAGGCAAGTAGCGTATGCCACTCTCCTTCATAACATCATCGGTGGGTCTCACCGCGATGTGTTTTATAGGCTCTAACGGCATCGTCCGTCAACACAAGATCTCACAACTTCGCGTAACATGTTTACAGCCATGCGAAGGCCTGTTGTGGATCGGAACGAGCGCTGGAGCGATGCTAACAATGCGGATGCCCGTGATCGAGGAAGACACGTCGTCCGTACTCGATCTCCCGACTCTCTCCAGTTCGTATCTCGGCCACAGTGGCGTTGTTCGCTTCGTGACCGCCCTAAGGAAACAAACGGCCGTCGACGACGAACACGCCGACTCCGACTTTGTACGTTCACTCGCCGATCGTGGCTCAACTGACAGCCTTCCACAATCCGTATCACACACGAGACTCTCCCGAATGAAGAAAGACACCACAGACGAGTTTCTGTCCGCGAATCGTCGTATGCACAATCGTACGTCATCCGACGTATCGACTATCAGTGATTGTACAATTTTCTCAGAGTCCGAGCCTCCTGCTGAGTCTCAGATTATTGTGGTGAGTGGCGGAGACGGATTCGAAGACTTCCGTACGAGCGCTGACGATCAGGTGGTCGGCAGAGACGACAGCACGAGTCATATATTGACTTGGCTCGTCTAGTACGTCGACCGGTGAATTAGATGTATCTAGTGTTGAACAGATGTAAGAGAAAGAGGTACAACAACGTTTCTATATGAACATTCTAGAGGTAATTGGCGTGTATTGTGGAGCCGAGACGACACACTGGAAACGATTGGATCCAATTCTATTGGCTTGCTCTCGTGTGATTGGTCGGTCAAGTCGGCAAGACGTTGATTTGTACTTTGGATGTCTCGAGTCACACTGAGGTCTCTGTGCTCCAAGTTCGATCAGACTTTCAGAAGTATAGATAACAGAACGCTTGAAGCTCGACGGTTTATTACAAAGTAGATGCATGGCCATCGTCATGGAGTATTTGTGAATATATCAATTTGATGGATTACTTCGTTAAACGGGCTCATGAGATTCAAGAGAATTTTTATTATGACACACACACACACACACACACACACACACACACACACACACACACACACACACACACACACACACACACACACACACACACACACACACACACACTTGGTTTCCAACATGTGCTGGTGACATGCACAATAGCGAGGCACTGAGTGTGCTTGAGCGATATTGATGAACAGAGGAAACTGCATGGCCAGCAGCTGCCGCTGGTATGAGACACTTATATTTGAGTGTAAACAACAGTGGCACTCTTTCCCACTACTTCATCTGCACAAGTTTACATGTTGGAAACTGTTCTGTAAATTATGTCGTAGTAATGGTCACCAGGTACCAAACGAATATTAGGGTTAGAACCGTGAAGAACACATGTTCACTGTTTGAGCGCAGGACCAGTAAGTAGTTAGTTACAGCCAACGTGTTAATATTAGTATGTTAATTAATATATATTACTTATATGTAATGATGATAGAATTGATTATATCTATTAATTAATTAACAATATATTTGAAAACATAAGCATAATGAGACTTTAAAAGCCCCAGAGCCTGTTAATTATATGTGATGATCATATCGTTAATTATAATATGTGATGATCATTATTGTGACGATACATATATTAACTATTATATCATTATATTTGATGATGATATAATTAATTATTAATGTATATAATTACAATATTATGATCATATCATTGATTGTTCTGTCATTAATCTGGACCACATGGACCCCAAATTGATTCTTATGAGACATGACCGCCCACACCCACATATCATTGTCATATCTAGCAATAGTCGGTAGCTTAAGTACCAACAACGCCTGTAAAACATTCCACAATTTTTTCAATCAACAAACACTCCAGTATTTAAATAAATAAGCGTAATGGAAGCGAAATGATCAAAAGACAGCCATCCTGCTAATACAATAGTCGATAGGAACGATGGAGTTGGCTACAACTTTGACCACTGATAATAGCCCAGACTTTTTATGTATACTATTTCTTCTAATACAAATGCATCCTTCTAATACAAATGCATCCTTCCAATACTTTCCCACCTTCTAATATATGCATAGTCTGCGGCTCATTTCAATTTACAGATGCTCACCCACATGCTGCTGTTTTAGTGTTTAATAATAGCTCAGTAACTCAATAACATTTACTAGTACTGAATGTGTTTTTGAGCCATTACAGTGGCGTAGGAATGGGTCGGGCACATATTTTGAAAAAACTATCTTTCACCAGTTGACATAACTTCCGGTTTAGGTATAGACAATTAAATACATAATATATTTCTAATATTTATAACGTAATTACAGAACTATTCTAAACAGAAAAGATGTTTTAAAATGGCAATCAAAGATTACTTCACTTAGCTTAATAACAAAAGAGCGAAAAAAATGTGAAGAAACTTTCGAAGATGTCAAACTGATTTTGGAGTTGCAGCTAGCGTGCGCTATTTTAGCACCTAGTAGCGCGCGTCAGGCCCCACCACTTTTATTATTTGCATCCTATGCCCCTGTATTTTATGTTCATTGTCATATAAGGTTTTGAAAAAAAAGCCCACCATCCAATATTTTCCCTCCTAATACAAGCCCACTCTATGGACCATTACAAACAATACAGGTGGTGGGCTTGTATTAGAAGATGTGGTGTATGTCCACACATGTTTGTGTTTTATTGTCTTGTATTAGCTTTGCCTTTATGCTAATGTGTCTCTAATGGTTTAATGTACAATCTCGTTATTGCAACTTCAATTACTTCCTATTGCACTCGCATCGTGCCTTCCACGAATTGTGACGTTTCTGCCCTGTCTCACCTTCTACATTAGTTCACTTACAATAATTAGTAAGGCAACAGTATGACTCATGTTGACCAATTGGAACTACATATTGAGTGGTCATACATAACAATGATTCCCTCTTCCACAATGTTGGTAGACGTATCGACCTGTATGTATGATGTAGTGATTCTTTAGGGTCATGCTGTTATGCCTCCTAAAACCATATGAAACAGCTGGTCGGCATCATTGCTGATAACATCAGTTTGACCAGATGTTGATGTAATAATATTATGTGTAGATATACACCAGTGAAACCATATTGATACCAATAAGTGGCATAGGGTACACAAGGAATCATTTCAGTGTATCCGTTTGTGTTACTATTGAAGTCAGAACTCACTTACACTGACGCACATTAACCATCTTGGGTTTATCTAATGAATTAGCTGCGAGTAACAACGTCACCTTTGCATATGCCACCCAAGCCATTAGGGGCACACCTTGCTCTCTCCTTAGAAACCCAACAAGACCTAGGTGATGATGCAATCAGGAACCTAACACGATCAGACTTGACAACAACAAAGGAGTCATTGATGCACGCTTCTTAAAACTCGGTCAATGTAAAGCCAATGGAGTTTAGATGCATGGCAACTGAGACCATATGTTGGTAGGGCCTAAGGGCTTGGGTATCGGGAGATAACAGGAGGAATGGATTTGATCGGCTTCAAGGTGTTTGGTCGGGGTTTAAGTATCAATCTGCAATTTAAGTATCAATCTGCAACAGTCCAGACAAGATATGAAAACAACCTTCACTAAGAATAGTTTAGTGAAGAGATGATTGATGAATATAATAATATACTTACTACAGTTCATGCACTCAATTTCTGTAGTCATTTTGAGCACAACTGATTGCAGCCTATAACGCAACTGGCTGTTGGATGAAGTGTAAATAACATTTGTCTATTACACACACACACACACACACACACACACACACACACACACACACACACGCACACACACACACACACACACACACACACACACACACACACCACAACCCACACCACTTCAATCGATAGAAGCAGGCTATGTGACATGTACAGTAGTGAGTGTATGTCTTGTCAAGTCCAATACCATAGTCGTCATACAATGAATGCACCTGACATTTACTCTAACTCACATCGTAATACCAATACATCTAACAACGAAAAAACTATCAGTACAACATGTGATTTCAAGTGCCTGATATCTGAGGATCATTTGATACATAAATCACTACAGCACCAGCTTACAACATTTTCATGCTCTTCGTGTAGACAAAGCCTCTGTACTCGCTGTTATCCTCTCACTCCAATTGCTTTCTTTAATTTCGTCTATAGATAGGTTTACAATCATCGATAGAACTCTCGCTATCAGTGCCTTGTACGGTAGTCGTCTTGCAGATTACAAGCATTATAAGAATCATTGACCATGTGGCCAGGTATACAATAGTCTAGTGTATTGTGAGATGCATCCCTCCAATACAATAGTCTAATGTATTGTGAGATGCATCACTCCAATACAATAGTCTAGTGTATGCATCCCTCCAATACAATAGTCTAGTGTATGCATCCCTCCAATACAATAGTCTAGTGTACTACTGTATATAGCAGCAGATGCACAACTTTCATAGCTGGCTGATCAATAAACACGTCAACATCAATGTTAATCCTCAATCCAGATGCTGCTGCTGTAATAGCAGATGCACTCAGGTCAAGAAAACGAATATGTAAACGATTCCGATCGGAAACGTTTTCTCTTCAGCTTCGGATCATTTTCAAAGTGTGTGATGTACAACTGTTCTTGCACAGCAACGTCAGAATGAAGAGCCTCTTTCCTGATTTCGATTAGGCTTGCGCAGATGCTGAGAAATAGACGGTAAGAGTCGGCAATGTCTTTGCAGCCCGGATGAATGGCTACCCTCTGTAATCTGAGTTGATGATATCGACTTGCTGGAGGATCAACGTCGGGCTTCAAATTTCTTTTCATTTCAGATCTGCATGTTGCATCTTGTTCCTTCTCGGTACGCTGAGGTTTACATACCTCACTGAGCTTTCGAAAAATCTCAGCACAACGAGGTACACGTTTTGCTGCACATAAGTAATTGATATTAATAAATGATTTATATTCTCCTGACTATGATTGTTACACACTCAGAGTCAAGTAAGTATAGCAGTACTGTAGGTACCTGGAAATTTTTGTGGATGGTTTGTAGCAACTGTGAAGCATGGTATTCCTCTTTGGCACACACACACACACACACACACACACACACACACACACACACACACACACACACACACACACACACACACACACACACACACACTTATCCCGCAGGAAGTATGATGGCGGAGAGGGTCTGGCTATGCGAGACTACACACCTATGCGAGACTACACACCTATGGTGTCTTACCATTCCTAGGATCCCTGTGTTATACACAGCATAACTCAAGTCCATACTGCCATGCCACTGCAGACTACCAGAAAGACTGACTCTGATTTTGGTAATCGTCACTTTTACAGGCACGGGGCCATTAAATGCACGGAAGCACAACATCACAGCTAAATATATTTTATATTATATATAGTAACTATATTCTCATAGTTTACCTATTTGTGTATTATTTACATACACATTTATATATTATTTGTAGTTGATATTAACTAAACCCTGACCTGCATTATCTGCAATCCCACGTGGTCGCTTTGGTATTCGATAGTCCCATGCCGTCAAGTACAATCGACAGTCTTTAGCCAAGCCAAGAATGCTGATTACACCAGAACAAAATGAGAACGTGTCACATGATATTTCTCGATTTCTGTTCGTACTTGGTTGGACTTGAGAGTCTATGCTGTTTAACTAGATGCTGCGAATACAGTTGCAGCCACTCGCACCATGCCAAATCGAGATCTACTAAATGAAACATGAAGCTCATGATTAGTAACCACTACACACACACACACACACACACACACACACACACACACACACACACACACACACGGACATACACACACACTGCTTTGACCTTGCGATGGACATTTGAATTCCCGCTCTCCGTCGAGACCGTAGCACATCCTCATCGCCATAACAACAACCGCCATGCACATCCCACCGACGCCAGTAGAGTCCAGACTGCCAATGGAATAGAAGAACGGCAAGATACAGTCAGGAGTGTGAATTCGTAACAAGCCACTTATGATGTTACGAACGTGCTCTGCAAAGAAACAAACTCAAACAAAATGCACAAATCAGTTCGAGATGTGTGTGTGTGTGTGTGCATGTGTGTGTGTGTGTGTGTGTGTGTGTGTGTGTGTGTGTGTGTGTGTGTGTGTGTGTGTGCAGAAATAGAAAGGCACGTGTCGAAGTAAATTCCATAAGCACTCATCAAGATCAAGAACTTCTACTATGCACAACCTGCAATCAAACGTTTAAGTCACAGCAAGGGAAAACAAGACATAATTGCTACAAAGGAAAAAGTCGCCCTGATCCTCACGAATGAGAATTGGAGCAGTCAAGTGTGAAAAAATGCAATCGCTTCTTCACAAGAGAGAGAGAGAGTGATAAGAAGAGACATAAATGTCATCAGACCTGACAAACAATGATAGTGACTTTGTTTCTAACTTAGTTCTGCTATATATGTATACACTTTTTACGCTTGCCATCATTCATGTGGATGGGCGGTTTAGGGTTTAGTGTGTGTGTGTGTGTGTGTGTGTGTGTGTGTGTGTGTGTGTGTGTGTGTGTGTGTGTGTGTGTGTGTGTCCATATTGATCTCCAAATGTTGTTGCTAAAGCATGTTTTAGTTGCTTCCTGCATGACTGACTAAAGAGTGAAAATGGTTGTCTACTATACGTATGCTGATAATGTGACTAGATGATGGAGTTGCACAACCCGTGTGAAAGAAATGGAACACGTCAAAATGTAAATATTTATTATCTCAGAAGTTACTTGACCCAGACTGCCCATTTTTGAACTTGTCCGAAACTATAACTTTCATTTTCTGTATTAAGCCGTTCAATTGATATCATATTTACAGGCAAACACACAATGCAAAGACAAGCACACACACACACACACACACACACACACACATGCACAAACACACACACACACACACACACACACACACACACACACACACACACTGTAGCATGTAAGTTGGCTATAAGTCAAACTTTCTACTTTCATTTCATTTGTTCTGACTTGCATTCGCTGTCTCACCTGGCAAAAGCAGTTCTGAGGCAAATCGGTGACAGACGGCTTCACAATCAACAGACGGAAAACAAGAACGCGGTACATTCAACCCAAGAATCAACCGCTTGACGGCTCTCCCCAAATCCACAGGCTCCAATGCTACCTACAAACACAGCACGTCTCCACAGTCACATTAATCACATATAGCACAGTCAAACGCATACATAAGGCTTAAAAACAGCAGCCACTCCACGCACAGATACTTGCATGTGCTGTGGCAGGCACGACATCATATCAAGATAAGGAAGTTTCTGCGACCGTAACCATCGCACGATATCAATCTCGACGACCGTCTGTCCTAGACTCAGCAAGGCCACATAGCAAACAACAACAGGAACATCGGCACACATCGCATACAATTCTGAACGATTACAACCAAAGACTTTGTATGTTTTGTTCAAGCCGTCCTTCATGGCATCGCGCAACGCCACTGGAATCTCCATATCTACTGCTGCATCGTCCCCCGATGGGCATTCTGTGTCTGAACATTCATATGGAGTCAACGGTTCTCTATCGGAGACTTCGGACTCAGAAGAACTACACGGTTGCTTCTTTTGAGATGAGGCATCAGACTGTTTGACAGCATCACTAAATGTAACTCGAGGTTTCTTTGCTGGTTGTGTCGTTTGCTGTGATGTCGTTTCTTCGTCGCTGCTGTCTGAATACAACGCGGATTGAGATAGACTTGTTATCTTTGATTTCCGATGTGCTCTTCGAGTGAGTCTCTCCTGATGCTCACTCAACTTCTTCTTTGAAATGTTGGCAAACAGTCGTCGTACTTCGGTCTCTGGGCTGTCTGTGAAGGCAATGTTCAGCTTGCGAAGATAAGCAAACCACAGCTGAGCGACAGCTTCCTACAAGTAAAGTTACTATAAGCAAATAAACATCAAAATCAATAACTAATTAATTAATTGACAACACTATCGTCCCCATTATTATGAGGTATTGAACACAAAAACACAGTCAGTCCTCGTTATTCTGACACCGATAATCCTCGCTTTCTGACAAGGTACACGTGAAACCAATTTACATGGTCACTGTGACAGTGTCTATTTGTTACCAATAATCCAACAATCGTGTTAGTCCGACAGAAATCTGTGGGACAAACACAGTCAGAATACCAACAGTGTGGAAAATAACGGTAGGACAAAGGACAATGTCCCACCAAATGTGTTGTTTGTCTGACCAAATACTGCACCAATGTTGGAATATGTTTAGACAAAACATCCACCCGTACACATATATGATAGTGTAAACCTTGTCTCTTAGCACGTGATGGCCTTTCCAATGGTGTAACTGTTAATTTCATGAACTTACGTGCCTCCTAGCATGCTTTATCCAGAAAAAAACCTCAGCTGCCTTTAACACCATTTCTCCCTTGGAAGTTGGTTGTAAAAAATTACATGCAACACGGCTGCAGTAAGGGAGGCACTTAATTAGACATGCAACACCATACAAGAATGTCCTACCTAGACTCAGTCTGTCCGAGCCAAAACAATTCCCTATTTTCCACACTGACCAAGGTCTGACTGTATACCTCTTGTTATATAAATAAGAACAATCACTCATCACACTTAAAACTTGACACATAGAATGCATTACAATATTATATCACAATTCTTACTGTACATGTTGATTGCATGTTGACTGACCTTTAGTTTCCTATCGAAACCCATGCCTATAAGAGCCTCGACCTGCTTCTTCAAGAGCCACTGAAATGCTTCATTCCACTCCCACACAGTACAACGCTTCGTCTCTATAAAAACAAACCACAGACCACCAATATCGAATCAAATCTTCCGTTTTCTCCAAATTTTTATTTACTGTAGATAGAGGGCACATTTGATTAGCACTATTCCAAGAAACAAAAGAGTAGAAAGGTGAGTTAGGGTAATCTTGCGTGACCAGACCATCTCTGCCATCATACTTCCGGTGAGAAACTAGACTTAGGGTGTTCACCTGGGGTAGTCTCTTCCCGAAAAGCTTGGAAAGGCTCTCCATTGTTTCTACTCTCTAAACTGGAAAGGAAGTTGGGAAACAGCATCACATGATTTATAGTCCTGGGGGAGGAACCAACAAAGTATAAACAGTAAGGAAACTCAATGCATAACTGCAGTCCAGAAGAGCCAATATTGGAAATATTCTACATATGTATGTATGTCCATCAGCCAGTCAGTCTGTCAATGTATCTGTCTGTCTGTTTGTCTGTCTGTCAATACATATATTTCTTATACAAAACACTATTACAGTCTACGCTAAAAATCAGCAAGTTCTAAGAGAACTAGGACCAAAGAGGTCCCTATAAAGTACAACTAAGAGTCAAGCGGTTGACAATAAGCTACCAGAGTTACTAATGGCACCAACTGAGTCACCACTATCCTGTCTGTCTGTCTGTCTGTCACTGTATCTGCCTGTCTGTTTGTCTGTTTATCAATACATATATTTTTTATACAAAACACTATTACAGTCTACGCTAAAAATCAGCAAGTTCTAAGAGAACTAGGACCAAAGAGATCCCTATAAAGTACAACTAAGAGTCAAGCAGTTGACAATAAGCTACCAGAGTTACTAATGGCACCAACTGAGTCACCACTATACTGTCTGTCTGTCTGTCTGTCTGTCTGTCTGTCACTGTATCTGTCTGTCTGTCACTGTGTCTGTCTGTCTGTAGGAGCAAAAATTCAAAGCTTCTAACTACCAGGTGGTGGAGTAAAGATGGCCGAGTCCCAAAAAGTGTGGAAGGAAAGCTATAATTGAAGTGATTCTACAACGCTTTCACTCATTCGCTTTTATGTCGCATGTAAACATAACGTATCAACATCCAATGCAACAGACATTTGCATCATTATTTGCGCATGCGCAATGCATGTCACTTGTCCCTTTTCCAACAACTTGCTGTTCTATTGTGTTAATTTTAAATTGGCTTTCCCTTTCTCGTCTTTCTTTACTTTTTCCAGAAAGTGTCAATCGAATACGCCCATAATCTTGATAATTGATGGTTGAAAACATGCAAGCAACTCAAGTTTTACCATTTTTGGTATGTTTTTTAGATTTCTTTGAGGCAAATCGAGATGAACGACCTACAGACAACGTGGTCAGTCCATAATTGTAGTCTTCTTCTTGTCGCACGTCCTGCCAGCAAACAGAGAAGACAAAATCATCGAATGAAGAAGCGACGTGATGGTGGGAATGAAGAGAAGAAAGGCAGGCTTACCTGCGACTGCGTGCCGCACTGACTACAGAAGAACAAGCCGTCGGTCACATCAAACGTTTGACTGTCGCAATGAGGACACAACGGCATAGCGCACGCTCCTATCGCAAGACCAAATGCCGCGGAGTCCAGACCGTCGAGGAATAGGTGCGTAGATACAGGGTACACAAATAGTCACAATGTTACCCAGTCCTCTTCTCACACGCCCGTACATCACACGCTTAACCACAAGCTGGTGCTAGAAGGTACATTTTTGCGGGACTGTTTTGCTAGGCTTTCTCGCATGTGTAGGTGGTGATACGGAATAGTCCTTTTCGACAAAAATAGTTTTTTCTATTTGTTGGTAAACGAAAGAAAAGAAAAACGTCTAAACAAAAGTGTGAACTCCGTGTAAGAAAAGAGGGGGCACCCGGATTTGAACCGGGGACCTCTCGATCTGCAGTCGAATGCTCTACCACTGAGCTATACCCCCACGTTACACAAATTAGAAAGAACAGTGCTACATGTATTAACACACATCAGAACTAAAACTACGTGGGCTGCTAGTCTAGGAAACAGTGTAATTCTCCTACTGTCTGTTCCACGCTATGCTTCGCAAATCTGCAATATTTCCGCTGTTGTTTAAGCCTTCGAGAAGATCTCGGTATGATTAGAAATCGTATGGCGTTGCATTTTTGTCTAATTAGAATAGAGAATGGGACGAGGTAATCTAAGGTATCTGGCCTCTGTACTAGAAAAAATTACAAAAAGGTTAAGAAAGCGAAAAATAAGAAGACATCCGCACACTAATTAAACATTCACTGTACAATCGGTGAAGCGTGGTAACGTAATTCTAGTACAGTGTACACGTCAATCCTGGAGCTGAGGTATACTGTACATGCATAATTATAATAGTATAACTAAAAATGTATTAACTGGCTAATTACAGTTGCTGTAGTAACATACCAAATTGCAGCAATTAAATCTTGCGGTTTTGTGCTGAGTAACCCGTTCTTCGCCCGGGCTAATTACATTAATTGATTTTTAGCTAATTAATTAATATTCCTTTGAAGACAAATGAAAATCTACCCGAGTGTCTTGTACTGGAAACATGTAGGTTAATTGAATTCGGTGCAAATGCAATCAGAATTTGGAGAGAAACGCCAGCACTAGAAGAGTGGCTTGACGGATTAATCGGTTCCCCGTATGCAATATTACCAGTCACGCCTTATCTTGCAACCATTTCGATAGTCCCGTTGGATGTCGTCATTTCGAAGACATTTTTGCCGTTGTAGAAAACAGGTGTAGCGAACGTGGCGACTATTCGACGCGCACACAGTACACATGTACACGGACAAACGAAGGTAAGCGTATTTTCAAAGACCCGGATATAGTCAAATATCTTGCTCTTAACGATATCGCCGGTAATAAACGACACACTTCGTGCGTACCGTTTAAGGTCAGAAATAGGAATTTAAAATTTGATGGAGATCCAATGCGCTGTTGTAGAAAAATTCGCGCGCAACTGCAGTCTAGCCTCAAATGCGACCCAATTGAGTCGGACTTCAAAATCATATCCCATGCTGTTTTCCGTCAAAAGTTACCTCGTTAGTAGGATTTTCAGACCGATCCGTCAACCGATCTTGTCGTTTTGCGTTGACAGACAGACAGACAGAGGGCTTTCTTTATACCTATATAGATTAATTAAAAATTAAAAATAATTTTTAATTAAGCACCTACCGTGACCTATGCTCATTATTCACTTTCGAGCCTATCCTAATGTGGAACGGACACTGTCAGTAGCTAGCGGTCTCTTTACTAAATGTAGTAGCTACATGTGAGTCTATTAATTATTTAAAACCGTGCAACTAAGTATAGAATCCAAAACGCAATCCATGATCCACATGAAGTGGTCAATGCACCTCAAAGTATGGTATCTGCATTACTGTCAGTGTCTGATAGTGTCTACGGTATCTACTCATGTACATGCTATCTCCTCACTGAAAAGTCCATGGGCTGGCTGGGTGAGACATAGTTGACTATACGTGTGATATGCTAAAGCTCGTCAAAAGCCCACGCGTAGTGTAGCTACCCGGACGACCACTGTGTGTTCAGTACACACACGAAGGCCGAACCATGACAGAGCGACTGAAAGACAACGATGACGACAACAGACCGGACCGTTCCGCCAGAAACAAATGCTCTCTTGCAGGCCAATCGACACAAGTGCTAGACGACAACTCTAAAGCGTCCCTACTCGAGAATGAAGCTTTGTACATGCAAGAGTTGCAAGCAATGAGACAAAGGCCAGCTCCACAACCTTACCAAACATGGACGGGACACAAGTTGACTCACATGTTGTCACTGCTCAGTAGAACAGGCAACAAAAACGACCAAAAGCGCGCTGTCACTCAAGGTTAACTAATCAAATTAAACTTTGCGTCCTACCTTAATGTTAGCTGATGTACTCATATTATGTGTTTCAACCTCAAGCTGTTCGAGACCTTCTGCACTCAGGGATAGACTTGGACTCAGTGAACGAGATGGGAGAGACACTATTCTATGCTGCTGTGAAACACAAGGCACCAGTTCAGATGATTTTAGTCATTGGTCGAAAGACTAAAAATGTGAACAAACCCGACAACATGGGACAAACTGTACTATGTCACGTGGTAGAGCAACATTAGGTCATCGATTTGTATACTTTGTAATTCGGTGTCTCAACTATTGCAGCTATCTACTCAATGCTCCGTCGATCCACAGTTTCTCACCATTCTGCTGGAATTGGGTTGTGATCTTGAGGTACGTAATCAGTCTACTGGTAAATGTGATTGTCCGGATGCTTTGAAGCTACTTCTTGAACGACATACTGACGTAAAGGAACTGCTAGATGTGGTGAAGCAATGTCAGCCTGATGTGATCAGTAGGAACAAGATATCTATGTTGAAATATGCAGCATCTGATGGTTCGGCACTAGCTCTCGAGGTAACACACACACACACACACACACACACACACACACACACACACACACACACACACACACACACACACACACACACACACACACACACACACAGGCAGGCAGGCAGGCAGACAGACAGACAGACAGACAGATAGACAGACAAACAGACAGACAGACAGACAGACAAACAGACAAAGAAAACAGACAGACAGACAAACAGACAGAAAGAAAACAGACAGACAGACAGACAGACAGACAGACAGGCACAGACAGACAGGCACAGACAGACAGACAGACAGACAGACACAGACAGACAGACACTAGGCGTCTCCTATGGTGGCCGTGCACGTTGTGATGTCCATCCACGTTATCAAGAAGACAGACAGACACTGTTCAGTTTTTTGTTCACTAGTTATCATTGTAAGACCCTGCTAGGGTCAACTGTAGTGTATCGTGCTTTGCTTAGTTTGATTTAGCCTGTAATAGTTCTGATTTATGAAAATATAATACTATTGACAGACAGACAGACAGACAGACAGAGACAGACAGACAGACAGACAGATTGTTATATTAGAACTCTTACTCTACCAATAACAATCGCTAACTTTATGTATGCATAACAATAACAGTCAATGAACGAAATGTTGAACGTCTTTACCATACAGAAAATCATCAAAATTGCACTTAGACAACTTCGACAGACAGACAGACAAACACACACACACACACACACACACACACACACACACACACACACACACACACACACACACACACACACAGCTCACTCATTGCTTTTGCAGGCAGTTCTGAAACTCTTTCCTCAAACAAAGAGTAGAAACACTCCATACAATTTCGCACTTCTCGCAGCAGCCGGATCTTCTAGAGAAACAATAAAGAAAGTTCAAATAATGTTGACACACAATGTCAACGTTGAGGTTCGTGACCAAAGGCAAGCAACACTGATGCATGTCGCGGCATCTAATCAATCATTAGAAATGTTACAAATAGCACATGAACTAGGACTGGATCCCAACGCAACAGATCAAAGTGGCAATACACCACTCCACTATTGCAGCTACGTTTTGTCACCTACTAACTCCTCTTGTATCGACATGCTCATACAGTTCGGAGCCAAAGTCAATCTATTGAACAAACACCACGAAACGCCATTGCTCATATCTCTAAAGATCAACGATAAATCAAACATCATCTCACTTGTCAGATCGGGTGCAGTCTTGCCCAGCTCTAAGAAGCTCCATCAACTGGGTATCGATGCAAGTCATCTGTCAACGCTGTGTAGCACAGACGTCATATTCGAATCTCCCGATCCAATTGTAACCGCCATGACGTTGAGTGGCATCTTTTGTAATCTTGCACGTTTTAACCCCATGAAAGCCGTTTTGTACTACAATTTCAGAGACGAGATGGAAGACATAGCAGTAACAATGCTCGATGCAGCCACCAATCACACTCAACAACCTCTAATAATAACAGACAAGCTACTAGCTACTGCCTTAGACAAAAATCAGAAAAAGGTATATCTCATATATCAGCTCATACAATTCTCTCAGTGCAGTATGTAATGATGCTTGTACATACAGGTGATTGGACATACAAAAATGCAGGATTATTTAGCTCTGCAGTGGTGCGGGTCAAGGAGCTTCTCATTTCAAACCCTTCTTTATGCTATCTGGCTGATATCAGTGTATTGTATCAAGCTGACACTAGCACCGTTTGTTATCCCCATTGCAGCAGTGCTGTATGGTAGAGATTTTCGGAAACTAGTATGGAGACGACTGTTCGTGTGTACTCCTTCCATTGCTAGATACGCGACTACGACACTCGTGTATTTAGCCTTTGTGTCTGTCATAATGTATGACTCGGTCAGCACAGCTGGACTTCGTGATCCTCGACACTTTCTTGTATCGGATTATGTTATGACTGTTTTCCTAGCCGGATTTCTGCTCAATGGAGTGTGTAAGCTAACGAGCAGTGGACCAGCCACCTACTTTTGCAAAGTCAAGAATCTAATGGATATATCCGTGATTGTGTTATTTGCTATCAACTACACAATCAGATTTCATAACAAGATTGTCTATCATGATACCGACCTCAGAGATACAATTGATTCGATATCTCTGAGTCACCGAGTGGCCTCCCTTGCCTATGCTCTGGGCAGCCTATTGGCTGTTCTTCGTGTTCTTGGATATCTTCAAATCATTTACAGCATTGGACCGATTTTGACTTCATTCAGAAAAATCACCGCAGCCACTACATCATTCATTTTCATTCTACTTGTCTTTCTCATCGCATTTGCTGTCGCACTGACGAACGTCTATGCAGCAAACTCGTATAGTCTAAGTCTTGATATTGTCCACGACTGCTTACATCAATCCAATACAACAAAGCCATTTATACAGAACGCACTAAGTCCGCCTGCTGCGATTACTGGATGCATACAGTATGCAATGGAATTAGCTGACCCACCTCTACGACCTGCTGTTGCAGCTGAGTAAGTAGACATAATATAATGTAATGTGTATGATGCATGTATGTAGGAAGTGCACGTACATACATATGATATCTATGTATAACTCGTATTAGTGCAGATTTATTAAAAATTATCAAGATATTTTAGATGCACGCATACACACACACACACACACACACACACACACACACACACACACACACACACACACACACACACACACACACACACATCTACAAAAATCTATCCAGCAACAGAAAATGAGCTCTCAATCAAAGAGTCATGCTTTTAGCAAACAAAATTATCAAAGTATTGTTTTTCATTGTCACTGTTTGCAATTATGTATACCATAATTTATTAGATAATTTAAGAAAATATGATAAACGACATTTAACTGCTAAAAATAATTTAGTATTCATTATACAATTTACTAATTATTTATTATATAGTTTACTTAGTATTCATTACATATATGTATCTACACATTTATTATTTACCACGAGTATTTGTTTATTTATTAATTTTTTTATTTATAAGCCGTGTGGGCATTTGTGCTCAATAAAATGTGTGCATACTGGTATCTGTATGCATGCAAAGTACAGGTAGTACAGTATGTAGGTACATGTATGTCTGCTACCTATCACAACATAGTAAACAACAATCAAGTTGCTCATAAACCACCACATTATCAGACATTTCACAATGTAAAGTCCCTTTCACTATAAATATTTTGTAAGAAAAATTGTGTAATTTTTTTCTAAAAACACCAATGCTCATTCATCCTTGACTTTTCTTGAATTGACAATGTCATATGCTTCACTGTTGTATCAACCCTTTAATATGTATGTATATCTATAAAATTGTTAATTTTGATTATTACCTAATTGATGTTGTTAATGAAATTATGCTTTTCTGTGTACGCACCCATATGTTGCTATGTTGAAATCAATTTCAATAAATGTGTTCAGTGTTATCAAGTCTGCTGTTAACCTCGTGTGGGCTACATTTGGCTTGATTGAGACAGACGACTACAAGTCATACAACAAAATCGAGACAACTATAGGGCAATTTCTTCTTGCCATGTGGCTCGTATCAGCAATCATTATACTCACTAATATGCTGGTACACAGCTAACCAATATATTGCATACATACATACATACAAAATGCTTTATTTTTGTTTTTAAGGTTGCCATGATCACAAACATCTTTGATAAAGTTCAAGTATAATCAATTGAATGATACTTTTTGGTATTAAGCAAATTACTAACCGTTGCTGCTTCATAGGACAACGCTGACTTGGAGTGGAAGTTCACACAGGCAGAAGTGATCTGGGAGACAGTAACAGTACCATCCGTACAACCACCATTCAACATTCCGTATTACGTAGCAATGACTTTGGGATACTTGATAACGTTATGTCCACTATGTCACTGTACAAGAGTAAGATACAACATACGCAGCGAGTTTACAAACAACAGACAGATGATGAAATACAGAGACAATATAAAACTGTGACTGCAGATGAACATAACTGCACGCAGTAAAAACATTAGTTAACAGCATACAGCCATGCTCAGTTGTTAGACCTGGATTGTTTTCTATAGGTTACACTTGATCACTAACCTAAATACCCTAATGCTCCTAATGTTTTTCGAGTAATAATCTTTTCAAAAATTTTGCCTTAAAAACTAATAGGATAAAAGAAAACTAATATTCTGGTTTTGAAAATTGCTGGTTGTCTGGGTTTTTGGTTTTTGTGTGCGCATATGAAACATTGTCAAAAATGGCCACTGGACGGACATGTGCAGCTCAAGATGCCAACTAGAAATGTTTAGAGAATGGAATCAGTTGAGAGAATAAATACACAAATAATTTTAAATCAGAAAATTACTAATATTGCACATTAAAATCTCAAAGAAATTAGGATTCATAAAAAATTCTAAATTATTTTGGAGTCTCGAAAGAATTAGTCTTGAAGAACATTAGGAGCAATAGGGTAATTAAGTGCAGTAAATGACAAGCCAATACACTAACAGGTTGTTTTATTTCTTATAAACTATGAAACTGCAAACTACAAACTTCAGTTCTCTAACACTTCTAAACGTTTTGTTCTAAATTTTTTAGATAGTTTTACTTAAATCAACGTGATCATAAAAAGTAATACAAACAACAGTTTACAAGCCTGCAGACAAACATACGACATCATGATTTGCATTGCTAATAAATAAATGGCAAACGCAATAAATATAAATTAAATCTAACAGGGAAAATGCAACAAGGACACAGATCACACAACAGGTTTATATCAGCTTTGTAATAAACATTTTATGTTATAGAAAATTCATAACATCGAAAGCGAAGTAAGTGATGATCCCCTTGCATCAAGTATCAACAGCAATCTATCTCTGTGGGAAGCATACCAGTCAGAAATCAAAAAAAGGAAGCAATCAGAACCAGTCACTAAGAAGAAACTAGAACGTCTACAAGACAAACTAATTCAGGTACCTACAGTCTGTACTTTATATACTAAAATATCGAACCAACAATATGCATGACCTTCATTGACTATGAACATACAGTAAACTGGCTGACTACCTTAGTTGCCACTATGCATTACTGCCTTTCTACTTTATTTATTTATTTATTTGTTTACATATTTATTTATTTATTTATTTGTTTACATATTTATTTATTTATGTATTTATTTATTTATTTATTTGTTTATTTATTTGTTTATTTTTTTTATTTGTTTATTTATTTGTTTATTTATTTTTTTATTTGTTTGTTTAATTATTTATTTATTTTCTATTTATTTATTTATTTGTTTGTTTATTTGTTTGTTATTTGTTTATTTATTTGTTTATTTATTTGTTTATTATTTGTTTATTTATTTGTTTATTTATTTGTTTATTTATTTGTTTATTTATTTGTTTATTTATTTGTTTAATTAATTATTTATTTTTTATTTATTTATTTGTTATTTATTTATTTGTTATTTATTTGTTTGTTTGTTTGTTTGTTTATTTATTTGTTTATTTATTTATTTATTTGTTTATTTATTTACTTCACTTTCTATAGGAGATACAATCTATAAAGAGGGAGTCTCGAGCAGCTTACAGTAGAAACACGACGAGTTCTGACAGTGGGTGCTCAACAGACCAACTTGACTCAGATGTGTTCACACTCTCAACAGGACAAGATATTAGTCACACAGTCGAGCACATGCAGATGTACTTGGAAAAGCTATCGGAAGATATAAACAAGGTCAAGATGCAATTGCTCATGACAGAAATAAGAAAAACTCCTGTACCTGTGTAGAGCGGCTATGAACTAAATGAAAACATATTTTTATTCTAGTAACTTAGACTGCACGAAATGTGATTCCTACCACTGCAAATATGGAGAAGAATAAAAATTCAATACACGAATGGCTATTGCAATAGATATAGAAACCACATGTATTATTACATCATCAGTTCCTAATGATGCAACAGGTTGTGGTCACAATAGAAGGCATGTGGATGGCACTGTCTACTAAAACCATATTGTTTTATTCCATTGAATGCAATACATTGTGCTGCATGCAAATTTATCAAACACACCACCCATAGGGCGGGTCCTGCTAGTTAATATATAGTAGTGGTATGGTTGCACTTGACGTGTTTGTGTAAGAATGTTGACAAAAGTTACATTGCATGCCTCAGCAGGCCAGACCTTTCCAGCAATACAAGTAAGCCCATGCATACCACAGGATTTGTTGAGAAGTCTGTTTTCTATTAAAGTAAATTTCTGTAGTTAACATAGATGTAAAACATTTGAAGGTTGTAGGGCCACTAAACATTATAATCTTGTGCAAAAAAGTTATGCTTTATGTTCAATTTGGAGGTGCAGTAAGGAAAAAAAGACTACTAAAAATCCCCTCCCTTTTTGGCAGGGGAAAGAAATTCAAAAAGGGGAGAATGTTGAAAAGGGGATAGGCTGCATGGCTGCACGAGACTAGCCTTGCCACACTAATCTCACATAGCAAACCACTCTCCTCCTCTCACTATCTGCTTATTATGCCAGACTATTGGCCCGCAGGTTTCACAGTTCCTACTCCTGTGATTAATTTAAGAAAAGTTGGGTGTGCTCAGACGCACAATCGGCACAATCGTTTCACAAACATCTCAGTACCTGGCACTGTACATGTGCATAGGTATTAACTCAACGATGTACTTACCAGAGTCACAACAACTAGTTAGTTTCCATATTGTATCGTTTCTACATCCTTGTTACAATCCTTGTTACTGTAGATACATGCACTGTAGATACATGCCTACAGAAAACACAGTGGGAAAGCTTAAACCTGCTTTGTACTATAAGTGTATAAGAATCAGTCAAATTTGACAAAGTGGCTCCAAATCGTGGCTACAAGGGGCACTTAGAGGCCAATGTTGTTGATAATAAATATGGTAAATTTCTTTTTAATGCCAAAATTGAAGTATAGAATAGCCAAATACAATATATACTGTTTTAAACCGAATACATGATCTTAGCCAAAGTTTCAAAAATGTTTCTGTTGGTCCCTTATCAAAAGCAAGTAGCCATTTTTATCTTATCTAGACCATGCCTTGTAGTGTCTTCAACATATTGGTACTTCATTAGGTTGAAACCACCGTCTGTCTGCCTTTACCAGTGTGAAGCAAGACTGTCACAGTAAAGTAGCAATGGGTTTGCTCATTTCCAGTTGCAAGCTTAATTAATAATAATATTAATTGAAATTCTTGATGGTACTGTATATCAAGAGTTTCATCAAATGAGTATGTTATGAACTGTTTCTTTGCCCTAATTCTTGGTCAATTAATTAATTAGCATAACCTGCACATACTTTTTCAAAATTCATACAAAAACCAATTTTTAATAATAAATGGTAAGTGCATAATATTTATCAGCAAAGTAATCGAGCTCTGAAAACCTTGTTGTCAAACTGATAACTATTATATAATAATAAATAATTACCATTCTCTTTTGTCTGGGGCCACAATTTTCCTCATCACCACGGAAATGGTAACCCTAACGAATAAAAGAAAACATTGTGTTGTTTTTGAGGATTTAGGAAGGCATTGTGCAGAATACGCACTCGTGTCAGTAATATTTATCCAAGTATAAACCATAAGTTCCATTCAGCCGACGAAACGTACACCACAAAAAGCTGCAAATGCCGCCAACGTTCTCAGCATACGGGCCACTAAAAGGTTCAATTATCCGGGACCCTGTTGTTGGGCGTGCTAAAAGTGATTTCGTGTATTACGTAGCCTACGACTCTTCTCTACCTAATTTGTTCACAGAGAGGAGACTGTAGCCGATACATGGATTAGCAGTTATGGACAAGGTAGAGTAATTCAACAGACTTCAAAGGTATTGTATTTCTGTCATTGACTCGTTTGTTCCTTTCCCCTCGCAGACGACATTTCGAATCCTGTTGGTAAAAATTGTTCTGATCACGTTCTGTCAAAGCGTTCCAGACGTGGACTTTATTTGTAACGAGGGCTTTTATTTCAATAAGACAATTCAGCGCTGTTCTCAGTGTAGCCGCGGGTGTCCTCCCACCTCTCCCATCCTACAGTGTGGCTGCTCAGCATACAGAGATCTGATTTGCACTGACTGCCCGGTCGATACTAGATACAATAGCGAGATCGACACTTGTGTACCTACCAGTCTCATCGGTTGTCCAACTAAGACATCGACGAGATGCCCAGAGACGGGACTCTGTTTGAGAAATGGGACGATGGGTCGAGACATGTGTGTCTGCAATACACGCACACGATCGGATCAGTGCGACACGTTGATAGTGATAGAGAGTGAGAGTACGTGTTTTCTATCAAGGATCGAGCCTGTTCAACGCTCGTCGGACTTGATCAGCTACCGAGCCGACAATACAAAGATCGAGGCCGATGCTGCTCTGATCGGCTTTATTGTGGCAGTCTGTTGCATTGGATTGGTTGTCATCTCGGTGTTTGCCATTTTGGTTATTGGAATTGCTTGTCATAATCGGGTTATCATGTGGCAGCATCGTCGAGACCTACGTCGCTTACGTAGAGAGAGACGATTGCGCGACGCCCGGAGACAAGCCGAGACGGAGAGACGACGGGAACAAGAGGACAGTCATGAAGATGACGACTCTAGCCGTGGAACGGCATCACAACAGGCAGACAACAGTGCAATACACGGCAATACTATCAATATGAGCAACCTAGAAGAAACCGTTAGTGACGAAAACGTTGACTAATGTTTTACCTCTTTGTACTTTACAATGTACGTATGCATGCATTTGTGTACAGTATAACAGCTGCAATACATTTAATTATTTGGTTAGTGATATTCCACTTCATTTATTAATTAACTAAGAAATTGAAAATAAAGTGTGGCTACAAATTTGGTCATACATACAGTATGAGTCTCTTTCATAATGCTACCTATAGCCAAAGCAACATGATACACTGATAAATGACAATTAATTAATATTAATTTTTTGTTAATACTTTACATTCTAATAACTATTATTAAAGTAATATTGGTAATTAACGTTGGTAAATAATAATTGGCAATAAACAGGCGCGGCTATACTCCATAATTTAGCTTCTAGTCTTGACCCAGTGGCCCATACTAGTCTTTCTTAACGCGCGTTAGAAGGGCTGCACACGCTGATCAAAACTCATGTTTGCGACTGGAGGTGACCTTTGTGCATGAGTATAGCACGAAATTTGTAAGGTTTAAGTGCCTTTCTTTGATATCTGTAGCTATACCTTTAACATCACGAAAGTTTGGAGCTTCAGCTCTCACTAGAAGCTCAAGACTGTTTGGAACGGAGGTCAACACAGTAGATTACAACTTGTCTAATGCAATATAATCTAATATAATGTAATTTTAGTTTTATTTGAGCAAGCAAGATGTATGTGACATTGTAGCAGGACTTTTGGCAGGCAAATTTGTACTGCATGACTATTAGTATTATTGATTGGAAAACAAAGCAAATAGATTGCGTGTGGCAGGGGCAAAATATATTGTGTATGTTAGAAGTGTGATTTTTACATGCATTGGACCCTAATTTATTAATTGGTAATTTATAATTAATTCTACTGTAGATCAGTCTAGATGTGTGTGAAATAGTCCTGCAATACAATACAGTCAGACCTCATTATGCCGACACCCAATAGTCCGACACCCTCACTTTCTGATGAAGGTATGCGTGAACCAATATCCATGGTCACTGTATTTGTTACCGATATTCCTACAGAAATCAGTTGAACAATGTGGTCGGAATAACGAGGTCTGGCTTGGCTGTATTGTATGATACTGTACCTACATGCGATGCCATACTGGAAGCCGCAAGGTCGAGTGTGAGAGTTAGTGTCGGTACTATAAATTGAGCTGTAAATAGGATTACATGTATCAAATTGTAGCATTTAATTAAAATCTGTTTGCAGTAAGAAAAATGTTGTTGCATTTTTAATTTTTCTTAATTTAATGAACTCTGACTAACATTCTATCTAACATTTTTTGCTATATCTTACCTATGCTATCTCCTTATGTGATTTTGTGAGGTTTAAGAGCAATTACAGTAGTAGTTACTGTAAATATCTATGAAGTAAGTATTGAACTGGATTGTCTGTGTTATATATATATTACTGTATTGAGAATACATGTCTACACACACACACACACATTCTATTTTGTAAGCTGATTATTTATCTTTGATAAGAAACATTGGGTAGTAACTTAGTGGTCAAGTGTGAAGTGTTTATTATATTATTAGATACCATCAATATTGTTTTCTGATGTTGGTTGCAGCGTGGTGGCCAAAGATCAAATGAAACATTGAAACTTGTCTTTGGTGGGACAACAGCTATTGCTGCAGTCGTAGCTGCTATTGGAACGATGAGGACAGCAGAGGCTGTGAAAAGTGAAGCTCGCAGTCACAGCAGAGCAGCTCAAATGTCAAGTCTGTATAAAGAGTACACGAGCGTTGGCAAGTGCATGTCAGAAATCGGCTATTTTTACCAAGACAGACAACGTCGTAAAGACGATGCTGACAAAAAGCCACTAAATGAACGTCTGAGACCAGATAGAGAATCCATTGCTAAAGATTGGGCTCATGAAAAAAGATCTGTGGGTCAAAAGCTGTCAGAAGAAGTGAGGGCTGTTGATCACTGTCGTCAAGTGACCACAAATTTTTTCAAAAATGCATACATGCTGCTCGATAAAGGTCTCATAGACAAGGATGTATTTGAAGAGAGCTTTTATGCTCGTTCTGGAAACTTCAAGCGTTTGGTGGAGCCTCTCGATAAGGCCAACTTCGATCTGGTGAACCAGAATCCTAAACAGATCTACAAAGATGGGAACAACAGACCAGCAATTTACGTGAGAATTGAACAAGGCGAAAAGGACCCTGCCTTGCAACAGTACTTTTGAAACCAAGTCAGTGAGATGCTGGAAACAAGTATGTGTACACTTACACGAATTGCCTTTTTCCCCGAATGTGTGTAATGGCGAACGTTTTCCTACATTTTTGTTGTGAGTTGTGGGTTAAACTAATGTACAACGCTGGCTGCATAAATGATAAAGATATCAAGCTAATCAAATAACAAATTACTTTTTCCTGCAAGTCACTACTGTACGTATACAGTCTACGGAACTACCTCTCGCGTTATGTTCCAAATGAAGATCCGGATAAGCCCTATCCTTCTCTAATGCCAAATCCCGTATAACAGGACCTGGCTACTTCACGGGTGATGAACACTCTCAGTAGAGCCTTCCTTCACCAGTTGCTGTCGTTGGTAGTGAAAGGAAGTCTAGAGGCGTCGATTTGACAATGTAGGGCGTGTGTCAGACTGCTTGACTTCGTGGAAAGACGGCGAAAGTTGGGGTGAGTTGTCGTTGTTGCGACCGTAGCGCCTTCCTTTGTCAATTTTGTCCACGGAAAGGCCCCGGCCAGCAACCCAATGTTGATCACCCTACGGTAGCATATACCTTTGTCGACTGTTTGAAGGAGTTCGAGCTCGACTCTTCTCTTCTAGTGCACAGAATAGGATGAGGAACATGGCGCTTAGCGACCGGAAGTTTGTGGTTTTCAAGTCGTCGTTATTGCCCGGTGATTCATCGTTTTCAAGGTATTCACATTCTTTTGAATTTGGTAGGCATTATAGCATGCCGTCGTGGTGTTGTAAGGTGCTTGGTGGTGATTTCAGGTACTTGTGGGATAATTTATTGAGGCTTGTCAACGCGTTACGGTGTGGGAGCCCAACTTTTGAGCCTCCCCTGCATTTTGTCCAAGGGTCAGAAGACTAGTTAGGGCTCTCCTAGTGCTGTTCAGATGTAAAGATTTTGTTTACCGCTAGTCTTTTAGAATCCTCGTCCTCTGGTAGTGTATAGAGTACTTAGCAACATCTGCATTTCGCCTTGCATGCCAATTGTTGTAGGCGGGGCATACACAAGTTAGTGCTAAGCTTTACCAGCTGCATTCTGTGCCATTGTTGCACGTGGGAACGCTGGCAATTTGCGAATCGTGTGTACTCCGAGTCGTCTTCAGTGGCTGCTTGGTCTGTTTGACACACTGTAAACACTACAGCGGCGGTGTAAATAATTTCACTGTTTGATTGTGTACAGGTATCCTCCTGTCCATCTCCATTGCTTGTCGAGGAGTTGGTCTCACAGCGCTCTTGATTTGTTTGAGGCATTTAATGACTTGAAAGTGGTGTGGCTAGTTGTGCGTGTAGCGGCGGTTTTTTCTCCTTATTTTTGAGAATGAGCAGGGAAATGATGCCATCTATTTCAGGAAAAAATGATGCCATCTATTACAGCTTTACAGCAGCACATATGTAGAGCCCAGTATGTAGTTCGTTTAGCATATGAGAGTCCCTAGCATACATCCAGTTTTGCTGACTTTCATGACTGTGGATGCCTTTGTAGTGAAAATGATGTAATATGTGTTGTCTGGGATACTGCTCATGGAGCCAAGACTGCTAGCATGGTTGAGATGAACTACCACTGTAGCTGTTGCACTGGTTGTGTTGGAAGTAGGGGAGGCTGCAAGAGCTGTTTTCAAAACTGCCAACCTTGCACCGTCTGTTGTAGATGGAGAGGCAACTGTCAGAATCCCCACAACAGAAATGGTGTGTGTACTCGCTGTAGGGCTAGAGTACATGATAGAATTAGTGTACTGGTGTGGGCTAATGAGACACTTATTACACGTCCAAGTTATTCAAACCAGGACCCACAGTTGCTGGATGTTGTTGATGCTGATGACAAGTCGAGTAGTGAGGCTGGCACAGACTGTGAGGATGAGGAGGTGAAAATTGAGGGAGATTTCACTGGGCAGCCAAATAGATTACCCAAGGTGTTCCCATCCTACAGTCATTTAGCACACAGTGTGAGTGACCTTTATCATGAAGGGAGCTCCACTGAAGAAGACTAGATGTTGATGGTGAGAAACTGGCATCCTGTCTGTGTACAAAAATTTACATTACTTGGGGGGTCAGTCAAGGTTAGGTAACTTGTAGGTACGTAATGTAAGATATTGTGTGTAATCAACTAAAATTAATCAAACATAATTATGCCTCGGTGCTCATGTGCAGTGGAGGTGCACAGTAGTCTGCTGGAGGGGGTGCACGATGGATTTAACAACAAAATGACTCACACCTGTAAGAAGTGATGTTTTCTTGGATTTTGATTCATGAATTCAAAAGATAAAGCTTTATTTCTTAGTTATGGGTGATTTCTCATTGCACATGTGCAGTAAACGTATACTGTAATCTGCCCCATGTGTTTGCCCTACTGAACTTTGAATGCCCAGTTGATTTTGCACCTAGGCATCAGCACCCCTGGTGCTATTACTATTAGCACCTGGTGCTATTACTATTAGCACAGGTAATAGGTCTTGTGGACTGTTCAAAGACTAGACAGACTTGGGCGGGTCAATGAAATCCCGGATGTTGCATGGCAACACATCAGGTGTGTGACCTGCTCCTGTTTTTGCTATGAAGGTCTCATTTGTTACTGTATTTATTCAAAGGTTGTGTGAGTTGACCTGACCGTCTCTTGTGTTTATATACTGTTTGACATTAACACTGCTGGTAAGTACTTTGATCAAATGTCAATAACACTGTTGCTTAGAAATGTTCTGTGGCAGGCAGCAGATCATGGTCACAGCACACAATTGAAGCTGCACAAAGGGCAATCACTGTGAAGATTCCTAGGTCGACAGCAGAATCAGTAGGACATGCTTTACTCTGCGTAGATCACTACGAGAGACTACCTGCTGGGGTGTGGTGCCTCCAAAGAATAGAAACTTGTCCATAACTTTCTTACGCAGGGCTGTGGAAGAAAATAGAAAATACTGGACTGTCGACAAGGCATTGCCACTGTTAACATACAATTAGAATTGTTGCTGTCTTCTACAATTGAGAATATACAGACCTGTTGTCTTGTCTGCTGACTACAAGATTATGTAATGGTTCTCCCTAGCTCCTAAGGTTATTCTTGCAGCTGTTTGTGGCCTCTTATGGGTCTGCACATTACTCCTTATGGCTCTAAGGTACAATTTGCTTCTTAGTGAGACTTCAATTAAACAAATACGTGCACGACCACAAGATAGGTACCTTCCTCTGTTGCTGCTAAGTGTTCATATCTCCTGGCCACTACTTGACAGTAAAAGGACAGCTCTCCCGAAGAGAGATACTGTCCTTGACATGCCTATAAATTGAACTAATCTTGAACACTTCTGAGTATCCATTGTTCTGTTGAATGCACTTTGTGCTTTCTCCTCTTTGTCACTGGATATGGTTCAAACCCAACAGCAAGAGGGACAGCTATAGTGCTGAATCATTAGAGGTTAGTCTTGTAGTTTTTAAATAGCACCATTTCTTTCCAATCCTACTGAGCTACTATCACACACAAAAAGTGTAGCTAAAATTTTGTACTTCTGTAGTTAACCCTGTCAATAACATATCACCCACTGTATGTAAGGTCTCCTTAAGTTCTAAATATGAAACAGCAGTCAAATCATCTGTAAATCGTGTCTTTCTAGCGATTTCAGTGGCATCCGAAATTACCCCGCCCCCTCTAAACAATAGGCCGCCGCTATCTGCTTTCTGTCTCCACAACTTTCGTTGCTCAAGAACTGTCCGCATCCACAATGGTAGAGCAGTAGAAGAAGAACACACTGGTATAAGTTTCTAGTCAGCACGCGCCGGAGTAATGTACGGGGAAGTACAAGTCATCCGAAATTACCCCGGATTACCCTAGTATCATGATTTACTTCTTCCAGAGCTCCCTTCTTCCAATCTTGATGTCTTTTTGTCCTGGTTAAACCAGGTTTGTTGTTGTGGACAGCGTGAGCTACGTCTAATCTGACCGTCTGTAGGGCGTATCGCTAGCTTGTATGACGACATCGAATCATCGACTCACAGTCTAGTAAGTCTTAGAGCTCAGCACATCTTACAACGCATCGTTGACAACTGATCTATTCTCTGTTTTTTTGCGTGCCTTCCAATCTTAGAGAGATCTAGATACGCCTGCAAGAAGACGAGCAAAACGGCCAATTATGACGTTCGTCGGCCGGTAGCTTCGACTATTTGTATTTCGCCCAACCTAGAGAGCGGAGCGAATCCAACCTACTTGGTTCTTAGATGTGCCTGCACTATTGCTTTCTTCATAACTTCTTGTCAAGATGGAATCTTCTCTTGTTTGGAGGTGCAAGACCAGGTCAAAGTGACGATGATTATGGCGGTTTCCGGTCGTTTTGACTCGCGGTGTAATCGTACAAGGTGAGTGTTATTGGCATTTGTTGTAAAGCATGTGGAAGACTGTCGTTAGCACGTGCACTTCGATGAGGAATCGGTTGCGTTGGAGCTTGCTGGGTATGAGTTTTCTTGGGCTAATGTTAAAAAAACGTAGTTTGTTGTGAGCGGTCAAAGTAAGCGACATTCTTTTGTTCTCTACATTCTGCCCAACTGATTTTCCTCCCTTTATCTGCATGAACGCAGAGTAGAAGAGTTGCTTCATTCGCACATGTGCTTTCCTAGGTCTCGCTGGCACCATGCAAACTACCGCCGTATCAACGCTATCAGCTGAACTCACGACAGATGGCACTCAGATTTGGGCGTGACTTGTTGTGTCGGGGCGGTGCTACTTCGCGCCATTTATCTGCAGATATCTGCAGTTGCTTTCACAAATTAGCGAGCAATCGTTCCCTCAAGCCGGCGAGTATCCCACGGCAGCTGTTCAGTGTTGTTGCATCAAGAATCAGACTGGGTCCGGCTTTTGACATTGGTAAGCTTCAGGTCTTCTTTCTACGTGTAGCTTACTGGTAACATTTGCTTGCTTCACAGTGTCTCTGCATTCTGGCAGTCCTTTGTAGGCAGTGAGGTGACAGGTTCTTCCCGTTAGTGGTGTACATTTGGCCAACATCCCGCCCCCTGAATGGGACCTCGTTGTCGAATCTTGCTGGAGCAACCACTTGACGCACATGGTCGTGTTCATGACGGTTCGGGACTTGGAGAAACAACGCGTCGTGTGTTCGCGCAGCCGTGCCAAATATACGGGAACTTTTGAAAGATAAAAGAATGGCATGTTCCGTAGACTGATATGACATTTGCATGGGTTTAGTTAATTAAGTGTGGGAGTCGTTCTTCCGGGATCTTCTTGCAAGGTCATTGTTCTGTCTCTTACATTTGGCGACAACATGAATACGAACAGAGGTAAGCTTATGCATGAACAGGCGGCAAAGAGGACGTTCTATTAGATGACATCGTTATTTCTTTGAAGTTTTGCGTTTCTTATTTCCTGGTCGGTCGTGGAGTCGCCTGCGTAGCCACGTGAGACCGTTTGGAACAGAGGTAGGAACTCAAAGGCAATCAGATAAGTTATAACGTTAATGATCGAACGTATAGACGCAGAGGCGTATCTCAAAGGGTTTCTTAGGGTGTGCGGAAACCTTTCTATTCTTGGCTGTGCGTTACCAACTGAGAATTGTGCACTCTTTCAACATGCTGTAGCTCGTGTTCGTGTCTGCGAATAAGTCAGTCAGTGCTTAGGAGACTCAAAGCGAGTCCTGTACGTCCACTTGACTTTGGTCTGCAATATGCGCCGCGGTTGTCTCAGCTATTGTTCTGACTTCCTTATGATGCATGTTTTAGACCTGCATGGTTTCTTCAAGGAATCCTCGAAACTTGTTTTGCCAAATTTTATATGTAAAACTTTTAAATTAACATGCATTATGATGTACATTCTTGTATTATCATTCTTGTTACATGAATTGAATTATGCAAAAATATGTGATGCAAATAAATTTGTTCTCGAGTTAACCAATCCTTGGAAACCCCGTTGAAAAGACCCACTGAAATACGCCCTGCTAGGTACTGTACCTGTAACAGTGTTAGTCTCGCGTAGCCAAACCCCTCCCCTTCTTGATATCTACCGGCGGGAAAGGTTTGGTGAAATTGCACACAAGTAGTGGTGCCAGCCGCCACCGACTTCCGGGTGTCAGATAATTACATTAACGTAAACGTGTAATCAATCCCACGCAAGTTGATTGTTAGTTACACAATGGATCCGGACTGTTGTGCTTTGTGCTTGGAGTCTCTTTTCATCAAACGCAAAACAAAGTAGAAGAAACGGCTCTCGAAATGCTCAAGTAATGTAGACATCTTGGCAAGTGTAAGCTAGTCGGACATTCCTTTGTGGACCAGCTGATTAGATAGAAGCAGCTGGATCGAGCCTGTTGTGATACATTGCCGAACGTAGCTTGCTTCGTTTCCTACGCTAGATCAGCAAATTCAAGGATTGCGGGAAGAGATCGAGGCGATGGCACGGCAGGTCGAAATAATTAATTATGCAGAGGTTAGCGCGCAGTTTGCGTGAATTCCTAGCTAACTAAACGCCCTATACCAAGAACAATACCATACTATCGTAAAGTATGTCCATTGATTGTTGTAAGCCTTCCAACAAGTGATTTCTCGTCGACAACAGAGAGAAGAATGTTTCCAGTAATTATCACCTCTCAGCTTAACCTTCATCTAATTACTAGTTGGAAAGACGTGGGCGTATGCCTGGCACCACTGCTTGCGTGCAATTTCACCAAACTCTTCCCCGCCGGTAGATATAAAAAAGGGGAGTGGTTTGGCTACGCGAGACTATAACAGTGTCAGGATAATTTGAACTAAAAGGTAGTTTGTAATTGACAGCGTAGTTCAAGGTCTAGCTTTGACGATTTAGACTGGAGATCTGGCTTGAAAACGACTGTGGCGGCTGTAACTGCTGTTGGTACCGTTATTGCTGCTATTGGTACTGTATCCACAGCCAAGGCGGTGAAAGATCATCGCAAAGCTGAGGAGGCCTCACGTATGTACGGGAATTATCCGGAAGTCGGCAAATGTTTGGCAGAAATTGCATACTTCTATGAAGACAGAGAGAAAAGACGCCGTAGAAAGAATGCAGAGAAAAAAACAGATAGTGCAGAGAAAAAACCAGATAGTGCAGAGAAAAAACCAGATAGTGCAGACCAAAGTTCAGAACAAGAAAAACAAGAAAAACAAAAAAAGAGAGAATCTCTTGCTTTAGAATGGGCTGAAGAGAAGAAATCGATGTTATCGGATGAAGTAAAGCGCGTTGACGAATGTCGTCGAGTGACTAAGAATTTTTTTGAGAATGCCTACAGACTGCTGGAAAGGAATCTCGTAGACAAGGATGTGTTTGAAGAAAGCTTTTATGCTCATTCTGGTAACTTCAAGCGCTTAGTGGAGCCTCTTGATAAAGCCAACTTTAAACTGGTGAACACAACAGAGGCATATGAGGATGGAAGCAACAGACCAAGGATTTACATCACAATTGAAGAGGCTGCAAGTAACCCTGCCACAAAGGGTTACTTTGGTGATTTGAGATCTTGAAAGTACTGCAACTGTTTTACATACGTTTTTACGGTTTTTGTTTTTGTTAGTGAATGATTTCATGTTAGTTGCATCCACCTGACATCCTGCTTGATGTATTGGGAGTTTGTGAATATTGGAAAGGCAATTAAAGTATCTGGAAACATGTCAAAACGTGTGACTTTGCTATACTAAGACCACCAGCCTCAATTTGTGAATCTGAAACTTTCATTCTCTGGAGCTACTGTACTAGCTAGTCTAGATATATAGTGTGCAATACATCAGTCACTAAAGTGAAAGTCACTCTCCTGTACATGTGTAATTAGAAATGACCAGATGAGCCTTTGACTTAGTCTAAATGTAATAGTTATTCTTATTTTTAGTTCACCTGTCTTATTGAACATTTCATAAATCCTAAGAATGAGTTCCCGGATGTGAAGGATTTTCTACGCAGTAGGTGCGCTCTACTGCATGGTGCCGTTTCTCCAGGGCTATAGGATTAATATGCACCACTTTTCTTGTTAAATAGTGTTCTTTCTGCAATTTTGTCAATATTTTTGGATGTTGTTATGGCATTAGAGTAGTGGTCACTTGTCCGCTTTTCCGGTTCTACTTTACGTCCAAGGAAAACAGAAACCATGCAGAGATAAAGTTCTTGATATGCAGAAGTTTCAAAATGAACCTTGCATGATACCTCGACATGTACAGTCGCTGTCACTTCTGCATATCTATAGCTAATTACTAGGAATCAGAGTCTCGTGTGACTCCAGCAATAAGAGCCACACAGACAGCATAGTACCTTAGTTCTTATCATCTCTATACATAAAAGGCTGATCTGTCTGTCTGTCTGTCTGTCTATCTGTCTGTCAATACATACATTTCTTATACAAGAATTATTACAGTGTACGTTAAAAATCAGCAAGTTCTAAAAGAACAAGGACCCAAGAGGTCCCTAAGTACGACTAAGAGTCAAACAGTTGACGATAAGCTAACAGAGTTACTAATGGCACCAACTGAGCCACCACTATACTGGACTTTGCAAATCTTCTGCAGTAACACTCTTGCATTGCACTGCTGCATCGTAATTGAGAATCGCGTCCTCCTGTAGTTCTTGAACTCGTCCTGTCTTCACTCAGTCGTCCATGTTGCTATTGATGAGGGTTAGTTGAGATATTTTTGGGCGTCTTGCCCCCACCGACCAAAGTGCTCCATCACCAGAGGAATGAAATTCATTGTAGTTCCACAAGTACGTGCCTTTTTGGCATATTTGTTATTTTTCAGCATTTCTCTTCGAGTTGCTGCTGTGCCATCTTCTAGGGCTGCCTTTGGAAGAGCGTTAAGTGCCCATGGATGTGCCAAAGAGATGTCTAACTCCACTTCTTTACCAAAGTCAGGATCCACTACATATATGTCAGGTCTGCTGTCACAATCCAGAAACGATGTTTTGGTTCAATCTTGTGAACAACATGCAGCTGGCCGAGGCACTCAGACCATGTTCGAACTATTGTGTTGTGAGTCCAGACAGGCCCTCCGCCATACTTACATGTGATGATGTGGTACCCATCCCCATCAAGTGGCTTCCCGCAGTCACATTTGACCATTCATTTGGCAATTGGCATGTGGATACCCAGCCTCATGTAGGCCGCCAACTGAAATTGTTTCGGTTCTAGTGTGAACTTACATGAACTAGGTATGGCCTGTAGCCAAGCTCCTGAAGTTTTCCCTTGGAGGGATCTGAGACGAGCTGCTTCTCTGTCTGTCTGCCTGCCTGCCTGCCTGCCTGCCTGCCTGCCTGCCTGCCTGCCTGCCTGCCTGCCTGCCTGCCTGTCTGTCTGTCTGTCTGTCTGTCAAAACACATTTATTTGAACATTTTATCTATCATACATTTCCGCAATGCAAATAACTATATATATATAGTTATTTGCATTGCGGAAATGTATGATAGATAAATATATATGCCCGCTGGAAAGTGGTAAGAGAATTCACTGTTGAACTCGCCTCTAAATCACTACGGATTCTCCTAGGATAGTCCAAATAAACAGTGAACAAATATGAACTCGCCGTGATTTCGACTGGAACGTGAAATTAGGCGAAGTTCCTTACAAATTTCTAGAAATTTTAAATTGTCTGCTTCTTTTACAGAAACTAGATTTTCTAGTTTAGTACTTTACCCAACGGCCACAGCATTGAGTTATGACCTTTCCCTGTGCAGTTCCGCGTCTTTTAGATCCAGTACAGTACTAGACGCATTACAAATTCTACAGCGACAAGTTCAATGACCTGTTATCTAGCTGAACCGTCGATCTACTGCTGTTGGTAGCATTACAAACGACTTTTACAGATCAAGATCTTTACGCGCGTACTGCTCTATGAATTCACTTGGTATTCGGTCTAAATTCACAGTGAAATTTAAGTGAAACTTGGGAACTTGGACAATTCTCACTCTCTAGTAGCGCATTGGTAACTTTTAGATAATGCATCCGCTGTGGCCTGGCCTATGTACTCCATACAATACTTGTCTACCGCCAGCTCATTCTGACCGCTGGACTTACCAAACGTACACGTCCTAGATTACATCCGGGAAGTGATATAGTGCAACACGTGACATAAAAAAATCACACTGTTGAAAGTGATACCAACGAAGCAGCTAAAATTTTAGGATAGACGTATTGACCACCAAATACATAAATATGTAATATAGCAATTAAAGCACTTCTAATCACACTCAATAAAATTGGGAAATTCTGAAATGTAGAAATTGTCTCCAGAAAAATCAGGCACTCTCATAAACACAACTTTTTCAACGATGCTGGAAGCTGGTATTGTCAGGAGAATGCCGTCAGGTGGTTTGATTCTAGTGAAGTGCCTGATGATTGACTGAACCCTGTAACCCTCCAGACAGCCAAAATCACATTCTTCACTCAGCTGATCTATCGAAGAATCCAACGGTGTAACAACTGCAACAGGAATTCCTGCATGTATTGCACACACTTGAACCAGGCCAAATCTCTTTTCCTGGTTAATCTCAAATTGTACAGCAGATTACATTCTTTTCTTAACTCGTTTGTACAGCCTTCCGTACACCATATGGTCATTAATGAATATCTTGTGGACAGCCACCTCAATGTATTAGAAGTCTGATGCTAAAACGTGCAGCTAAGAATATCTTGCAGACACACCTACCTTCTCATCAGCTTGTATGTCAGGAATATTTCTGCTAGAAAAGAATGCATTCACTGTCTCACGAAATTCTGCAGGAAGAGTGAATGTAGACTTTAATGTAATATAACAACCAGGCACAATTTCTCTTAACCTGTACAGACAAACTGTCAGTGCATGGTAGCAGAACAGATCGATGTACAAAAAGAACGCATATACTTATACTGATTTCCACATTTGGTAATTCTCTTCCACAAGTCCTGTGCAATTGGTGGTGCATCTTCAGCTGCTGATAACTGTCCTTGATTAATGGTTGATATGCCAGCTATCACTCCCATAGTATGTTCAATCTGTTTACACTAAACCTATATAACCATGATACAGTTTATAGTTGTTGTTATAAATACCTGGCTGGCTACATATCTATTTCCATGAATTTGTTTCCTAAGTTGGCCATCGATGGACTCGAATCAAAAACAGCTGTAATTACAGATTTCGTGTATTACGTAGCCTACGACTCTTCTCTACCTAATTTGTTCACAGAGAGGAGACTGTAGCCGATACATGGATTAGCAGTTATGGACAAGGTAGAGTAATTCAACAGGCTTCAAAGGTATTGTATTCCTGTCATTGACTCGTTTGTTCCTTTCCCCTCGCAGACGACATTTCGAATCCTGTTGGTAAAAATTGTTCTGATCACGTTCTGTCAAAGCGTTCCAGACGTGGACTTTAATTGTAACGAGGGCTTTTATTTCAATAAGACAATCCACCGCTGTTCCAGTGTAGCCGCGGGTGTCCTCCCACCTCTCCCATCCTACAGTGTGGCTGCTCAGCATACAGAGATCTGATTTGCACTGACTGCCCGGTCGATAGTAGATACAATAGCGAGATCGACACTTGTGTACCTACCAGTCTCATCGGTTGTCCAACTAAGACATCGACGAGATGCCCAGAGACGGGACTCTGTTTGAGAAATGGGACGATGGGTCGAGACATGTGTGTCTGCAATACACGCACACGATCGGATCAGTGCGACACGTTGATAGTGATAGAGAGTGAGAGCACGTGTTTTCTATCAAGGATCGAGCCTGTTCAACGCTCGTCGGACTTGATCAGCTACCGAGCCGACAATACAAAGATCGAGGCCGATGCTGCTCTGATCGGCTTTATTGTGGCAGTCTGTTGCATTGGATTGGTTGTCATCTCGGTGTTTGCCATTTTGGTTATTGGAATTGCTTGTCATAATCGGGTTATCATGTGGCAGCATCGTCGAGACCTACGTCGGTTACGTAGAGAGAGACGATTGCGTGACGCCCGAAGACAAGCCCAGACGGAGAGATGACGGCAACAAGAGGACAGTCATGAAGATGACGACTCTAGCCCTGGAACGGCATCACAACAGGCAGACAACAGTGCAATACACGGCAATACTATCAATATGAGCAACCTAGAAGAAACCGTTAGTGACGAAAACGTTGACTAATGTCTTACCTCTTTGTACTTTTCAATGTACGTATGCATGCATTTGTGTACAGTATAACAGCTGCAATACATTTAATTATTTGGTTAGTGATATTCCACTTCATTTATTAATTAACTAAGAAATTGAAAATAAAAGTGTGGCTACAAATTTGGTCATACATACAGTATGAGTCTCTTTCATAATGCTACCTATAGCCAAAGCAACATGATACACTGATAAATGACAATTAATTAATATTAATTTTTTGTTAATACATTACATTCTAATAACTATTATTAAAGTAATATTGGTAATTAACATTGGTAAATAATAATTGGCAATAAACAGGCTCGGCTATACTCCATAATTTAGCTTCTAGTCTTGACCCAGTGGCCCATACTAGTCTTTCTTAACGGGCATTAGAGGAGCTGCACACGCTGATCATACCTCATGTTTGCGACTGGAGGTGACCTTTGTGCATGAGTAGAGCACGAAATTTGTAAGGTTTAAGTGCCTTTCTTTGATATCTGTAGCTATACCTTTGACATCACGAAAGTTTGGAGCTTCAGCTCTCACTAGAAGCTCAAGACTGTTTGGAACTGTCGTCAAGTGACCACAAATTTTTTCAAAAATGCATACATGCTGCTCTATAAAGGTCTCATAGACAAGGATGTATTTGAAGAGAGCTTTTATGCTCGTTCTGGAAACTTCAAGCGTTTGGTGGAGCCTCTCGATAAGGCCAACTTCGATCTGGTGAACCTGAATCCCAATCAGACCTACAAAGATGGGAACAACAGACCAGCAATTTACGTGAGAATTGAACAAGGCGAAAAGGACCCTGCCTTGCAACAGTACTTTTGAAACCAAGTCAGTGAGATGCTGGAAACAAGTATGTGTACACCTTACACGAACTGCCTTTTTCCTGAATGTGTGTAATGGCGAACGTTCCTACATTTTTGTTGTGAGTTGTGGGTTAAACTAATGTGCAACGCTGGCTGCATAAATGATAAAGATATCAAGCTAATCAAATAACAAAATTACTTTTTCCTGCAAGTCACTACTGTACAGCACTTGCATATGACATTTGCATGGGTTTAGTTAATTAAGTGTGGGAGTCGTTCTTCCGGGATCTTCTTGCAAGGTCGATTGTTGTCTCTTACGTTCTTCCGGGATCTTCTTGCAAGGTCAATTGTTCTGTCTCTTACATTTGGCGACAACATGAATACAAACAGAGGTAAGCTTATGCATGAACAGGCGGCAAAGAGGACGTTCTATTAGATGACATCGCTTTTTCTTTGAAGTTTTGCGTTTCTTATTTCCTGGTCGGTCGTGGAGTCGCCTGCGTAGCCACATGAGACCGTTTGGAACAGAGGTAGGAACTCAAAGGCAATCAGATAAGTTATAACGTTAATGATCGAACGTATAGACGCAGAGGCGTATCTCAAAGGGTTTCTTAGGGTGTGCGAAAACCTTTCTATTCTTGGCTGTGCGTTACCAACTGAGAATTGTGCACTCTTTCAACATGCTGTAGCTCGTGTTCGTGTCTGCGAATAAGTCAGTCAGTGCTTAGGAGACTCAAAGTGAGTCCTGTACGTCCACTTGACTTTGGTCTGCAATATGCGCCGCGGTTGTCTCGGCTATTGTTCTGACTTCCTTAGGATGCATGTGTAATAGTTGGGTGTTAGTAACATAAGAATGTTGGGAGGAGCTAGACTATTGTAGACACGTTGCGCGATTATGTAAACGTTAGTCCGAGACAATAGACTCTTGGTGTGTGTGTTACTGCCATCCCGTCAAGTAGCAGGACCCAATCGAGAGACGTGCTGTGGGCAACCTGTTACAAGTGGTGACAGGAGTATAGACAGAGACAGGAGCTACGTTTAGTTCTGAAGCGGCGGGAGTTCATTCGCCAGGCGTTACTACGGCTCGCTGTCACACGCGCCAGGTGTTAGCACGCAAGTGGATTTGTAAGTACTGTACGTTATCGTTTCTTTCGTGATTGTATGGCTCAACAACAGGAGGAGGGACAGCAAGCAGTCCAGCAGGCTCAGCTCCTACAACGTGTAGTATCTGTTCCAGAGAAATTTGAGGATGGAGATGTTGAGATGTGGGTGGAGCGTTTCGATCTTACTGCGACGGCAAATGGTTGGGACGCTGACATGAAACTACGGTTGTTACCGACTCTTCTGAAGGGAAGGGCGTATGCTGTCTATCGACAGATGACGGCGGAGCAGAAAGGAAACTATGCGGAGCTTACGACTCATCTCAAGCGCGTGTTTTCGCCTACTACGATTGAGAGTCGTCGTCTCGCACGTCCACAATTTATGTCTCGCTGTTGGAAGTCGTCTGAGGCACTGGAGGTGTATGCGCAAGATTTGGAGACTCTTTTGACGAAGAGGATGCCAAATTTGACAGCAGAGCTGCGTGACCAGCAGTTGATGGATCCCTTGGTCGTCGAAGCTTTGATCAACAACGCACCGTCCTTTGCCGGAGAGTTGGACCTACACCCTGAGGCGAGTTTTCAGGCGGCGGTGATCAGAGCACGTGAATTGATGTTGTTAGAGCGGAGGAAACTCGGAAAGCGGACGGATGGTCAAGTTCGAGCGATTGCAGATCGTGCGAGTATTGATGTGAGCTTGGCGGAACGACTGGATCGGATTGAGCAAGCGTTGCAGTCGGTGAGTGTAATCGGTGCGTCCGTCACTCCAGATTCCAAGCGTGTAGTTCCCATGCGGTGGCAGCAACAAAAGGCGGGACGTCCCTGTTTTGCTTGTGGTGGGGAAGGACTTGTCCGCAGCAATTGTAAACAAGTTACAATCAGACCATGTTTTGTTTGCCACAAGACTGGGCGCTTAACTCGTGATTGCCCTCAACGGATGCAGCAATCAGCAGCAGGACGAAGATTCACGTTGCCTCAACAATCAGAGGGTAGAAGTCAGTCTACAGCAGCAGGTGTTGTGAGAGGGCGTGGTCAACGTAGTCAAGTGAATGTTGTTGCAGGTGTAACGGAGACGTCATTGATGCTCAATCTTGAGCTAAACCACAACAATGCTTCTTGCCTAGTAGACACAGGAGCAGTAGTCTCTATTGTTCCTGACCACATGGTAGACCAAACATTAATGTCATCTTTTCCTTCATGTCAAGAACCCAAGTTGACAACAGTAACAGGAGATCCATTGGAAGTGATTGGACAAGTGAGCATAGAGGTGAAAATAGGCCACTGGCATACCATGCACAAGTTTGTTGTGGTACAATTTGACACTTGTCCTATAATTGGGTCGGATTTTCTCCTAGACCATGGAATGATCCTGGATTTGGCTCAAAAACGCTTAGAGTGGAGCGGAACTGTAGCTGAGCTTTCCACACCACTACGACGATCAAAATTTAGTGTGGTGCTGGATGAACACTTGGAGGGAGCAGGAGAACGAATAATCGCTAAAGCTAAAGTTGTTCATGAAGGAACTGGCAGTGTAGAGCCTGGAACTTGGCTAATGGAGCCAGATACCTTATTTATTGAGAGAACAGGAGTACATGTTGCTCGAGCTTTAGTAGAAGTGAAGCAACAGGGTGATGAAATCATACCAGTTGAACTATTAATCCTGGATGGCCCAAGACGATTGTGGAAGGGCACAAGGCTAGGCGAACTGTGCGATGTTGATGTGAAGTGTATTGCAGCTTGTGGACTGAGTGAGGGTCCGGAGAAAAAGGCATCAGAAACACTGAATGCAGAATTCTTAAAGCAATTTGATTGGTCGGATTCAGCTCCGAGTCCTGAGGAAAGCCTCACATTACATCAGTTGTTGAGTGGTTATGAAGATCTGTTTTCGAAGGGACCACATGACATGGGTAGAACTCAAGTTGCCACTCACACGATACCAACTGGTTCAGCCAGACCAGTTCGTCAGTTGCCAAGACGAGTACCACATACCGTTCGACCAGTAGTAGAAGAACAGGTTGACCAGATGTTGGCAGAAGGTGTCATCTTTCCAACGGCTGATGGACTTAGTTCTTTCTGGCATACAAGGCGTGGCTTGTCTTGTTTACCTCGATGATGTGCTTGTCTTCTCAAAGTCCTTTGATAGTCATCTTGAGCGGCTTACCAATGGACTTCAATGCTTACAGAAAGCTGGACTAAAGCTTCGCCCAGAAAAATGCCATTTTGCGAAAAGTTCGGTGGAATATTTAGGCCACGTGGTGTCAAAGGATGGGTTGAAACCGGCAGAGCGGAATCTAATGGCTGTAAGGAACTTTCCAGTTCCTCGAGATATGGCAGCTGTTCGACGCTTCCTAGGTTTGGCAGGGTATTACCGCAGGTTTATTTCAGGATTCTCAGTGATGGCTGCTCCATTGTTTCGATTGCTTCAACGCAATAGTTGTTTTGAGTGGACAGTCGCATGCAATGAAGCCTTTGAATGTCTGAGATCATGTTTGGTGAGTGATCCTATTGTGGCTTTTCCGGATTTGAGTCCTGAAGCAAATCCTTTTCAATTGGCTACTGATGCGTCTGATTGTGGTATAGGAGCAGTGCTATCTCAATGCCAAAACGGAGTAGAGCGTGTTATTGGGTATGCAAGTCGTACTTTGAGGAAGCCTGAACGAAACTACTCTACTATTGAAAAAGAGGCACTAGCAATTGTGTGGGCAGTGTCATATTTCAGGCCATATCTCTATGGTAACCAGTTTGTGTTAACAACTGATCACAAACCGTTGTCTTGGTTGAAGTCTTTCAAAGAGCCTAAGGGATGCATTGCTAGATGGATAATGCAGTTAGAGGAATACAACTGGCAAATTCAACACCGACCTGGTCGTGAGAATGTTAATGCAGATGCTTTGTCTCGAGATCATCCAGTTCAGAGTACAGAGGAGCAGGGAGAGTTTGAGTGTCCAGAAAGCATGTTCCCACCTAGTTTTCAAGATGACCTCAGCAGACAAAGTAAGCCAGTTTCTAGTGTTGGAATAACCAGATCTGCCCAAGAGTTACGACAATTGCAAGAAGCCGATCCATTACTCTCACTAGTGATGAATGATTTTCCTAGGAGGAGGCAGGTGCCAACACAACGGGCAAAGAATCGACGCTGGTTGGCATTAAAGAAGATTTGGCCTCAACTACAAATGGAAGATGGAGTACAAGGCAGGAATGTCATCAAAGTCAAAAGCGGTTGGTGTTACCAAATGCTTTGGTTGCTGAGGTCTTAGAACACTGCCATGACAAAAGCGGACATTTCGGGCTTGAAAAGACTTTGGAGAAAATTACTACAAGGTTTTGGTGGCCAGGGTACACTCTACAAGCAACTGAGTGGGTAAAGAGTTGCCATGCTTGTCAGGCAAAGAATAGAGCACAAGCAAGAGTGTCTGCGCCAATGCAATCCATCTCTATTGGCCAACCATTTGAGATGTGGGGAATGGACTTTGTCGGCCTACTTCCCTTTTCGTCGAGAGGAAATCGGTATCTCCTTGTAGTCAGCGACTATTTCACAAAATGGGCAGAGGCGATTCCTCTCCCTGACCAGAAGGCGTCGACAACTGCACGAGCGTTAGTCAATACGGTAATATTGAGATTTGGAATGCCGCTGACTATCCATAGCGATCGAGGAAGAAATTTTGAAAGTACGGTCATCAAGGAGGTATGTACTCTCCTAGGCATAACAAGAACAAGCACAACACCCTACCATCCACAAGGAGATGGGTTGGTGGAAAGGCTCAATCGAACATTGATTAATGCTTTGTCGAAGTATGTAGGGCCCGACCAGACTGACTGGGATGATTGGATTTCCCTAGTAGTATTCGCCTATAACACTTCAAAGCACATGTCGACTGGTATCACTCCTTTTGAGTTGTGCTTTGGTCGGCAAGTTCGATTACCGGTGGAAGCCAGTATTTCCTCTTTGCCAGAGATAGAATTAGCAACTAATTACGCAAAGAAGTTAGCTGAAACAATGGCACAGACTAAAGAAATTGTTGACCAGGAGATCACAGCATCTCAAGCTTGACAGCAGACAGGCTACAATCGTCACCACGCAACAAAAAGTCATGGTTTCAAAGAAAAGCAGTGGGTCTTACTGCATCACCAGGCAGTAAAAAGAGGACTGTCTCCCAAATTAAGTGCAAAATTTCGAGGTCCATATGAAATCGTGAAGGTGATTGACCATGCACCGAATGTTATCATACAGCTAGTGGGGAAAGGAAGGAGAGGTCAAAAACGAGTGCATGCGAACCGTTTAAAACCCTATTATAGACAAGGATTTTATCAAGGAGAGGTAGCCAAGAATAGACATTCTGAAGATCAAGATCTGACGTTAGAAGAGCCTGTGCAGCCGTTCAACGACAGGAATGTGAAAACTCGGAACAAGATCACAAGATCCACACCTAAGAAGGACAGAAGAGTATCAATGGAAGAAGAACAAGTGTATGCTGAAGAAGTTTACCAAATTCCTGTACAACCACCAGTACAGCCACTTCAACAGCTTGCAGAAGGACGCCCAAGGAGACAAGTAATGTTACCCAGACGATTGGCGGACTTTGATTTGACTTGACAGTCCTTGGTGATTGATTTTGTTTGTGTTCATGTTCTTGAAGTACTGTAGTCAAGGAAGTAAGGGGGGGAAGAGTGTAGTAGTTGGGCGTGTTAGTAACATGAGAATGTTGGGAAGAGCTAGACTATTGTAGACACCTTGCGCGATTATGTAAACGTTAGTCCGAGACAATAGACTCTTGGTATGTGTGTTATGGCCATCCCGTCAGTAGCAGGACCCAATCGAGAGACGTGCTGTGGGCAACCTGTTACACATGTATTAGACCTGCAAGGTTTCTTCAAGGAATCCTCGAAACTTGTTTTGCCAAATTTTAAATGTAAAACTTTTAAATTAACATGCAAACTCATTATGATGTACAGTCTTGCATTATCATTCTTGTTACATGAATTGAATTATGCAAAAATCTGTGATGCAAATAATTTGTTCTCGAGTTAACCTGTTGCCGACACTCCTCTGGCTAATTCTTGGAAACCCTGTTGAAAAGACCCACTGAAATACGCCCTGCTGGGTACTGTACCTATAAGGGTGTCAGGATAATTTGAACTAAAAGGTGTTGTGTAATTGACAGCGTAGTTCAAGGTCTAGCTTTGACCGTTTAGACTGGAGATTTGGCTTGAAAATGGCTGTACCTGTTGTTGGTACCGTTATTGCTGCTATTGGTACCAAGGCGGTGAAAGATCATCGCAAAGCTGAGGAGGCCGCACGTATGGACCAGAATTATAAGGAAATCCGCAAATGTTTGCAAGACATTGCATACTTCTATGAAGACAGAGAGAGAAGACGCCGTAGAAAGAATGCAGAGAAAAAGCCAGATAGTGCAGACCAAGGAGAACAAGAAAAACAAAAAAAGAGAGAATCTCTTGCTTTAGAATGGGCTGAAGAGAAGAAATCAATGCCATCGGATGAAGTAAAGCGTGTTGACGAATGTCGTCTAGTAACTAAGAATTTTTTTGAGAATGCCTACAGACTGCTGGAAAGGAATCTCGTAGACAAGGATGTGTTTGAAAATAGCTTTTATGCTCGTTCTGGTAACTTCAAGCGTTTGGTGGAGCCTCTTGATAAAGCCAACTTTAAACTGGTGAACACAACAGAGGCATATGAGGATGGAAGCCACAGACCAAGGATTTACATCACAATTGAAAAGGCTGAAAGTAACCCTGCCACAAAGGGTTACTTTTAATTGATTTGAGATCTTGAAAGTACTGCAACTGTTTTACATACGTTTTTACGGTTTTTGGTTTTGTTAGTGAATGATTTCATGTTAGTTGCATGCACCTGACATCCTGCTTGATGTATTGGGAGTTTGTGAATATTGGAAAGGCAATTAAAGTATCTGGAAACATGTCAAAACGTGTGACTTTGCTATACTAAGACCACCAGCCTCAATTTGTGAATCTGAAACTTTCATTCTCTGGAGCTACTGTACTAGCTAGTCTAGATATATAGTGTGCAATACATCAGTCACTAAAGTGAAAGTCACTCTCCTGTACATGTGTAATTAGAAATGACCAGATGAGCCTTTGACTTAGTCTAAATGTAATAGTTATTCTTATTTTTAGTTCGCCTCTCTTATTGAACATTTCATAAATCCTAAGAATGAGTTCCCGGATGTGAAGGATTTTCTACGCAGTAGGTGCGCTCTACTGCATGGTGCCGTTTCTCCAGGGCTATAGGATTAATATGCACCACTTTTCTTGTTAAATAGTCTTCTTTTTGCAATTTTGTCAATATTTTTGGATGTTGTTATGGCATTAGAGTAGTGGTCACTTGTCCGCTTTTCCGGTTCTACTTTACGTCCAAGGAAAACAGAAACCATGCAGAGATAAAGTTCTTGATATGCAGAAGTTTCAAAATGAACCTTGCATGATACCTCGACATGTACAGTCGCTGTCACTTCTGCATATCTATAGCTAATTACTAGGAATCAGAGTTCTCGTGTGACTCCAGCAATAAGAGCCACACAGACAGCATAGTATGTACCTTAGTTCTTATCATCTCTATACATAAAAGGCTGATCTGTCTGTCTGTCTGTCTGTCTGTCTGTCTGTCTGTCAATACATACATTTCTTATACAAGAATTATTACAGTGTACGTTAAAAATCAGCAAGTTCTAAAAGAACAAGGACCCAAGAGGTCCCTAAGTACGACTAAGAGTCAAACAGTTGACAATAAGCTAACAGAGTTACTAATGGCACCAACTGAGCCACCACTATACTGGACTTTGCAAATCTTCTGCAGTAACACTCTTGCATTGCACTGCTGCATCGTAATTGAGAATCGCGTCCTCCTGTAGTTCTTGAACTCGTCCTGTCTTCACTCAGTCGTCCATGTTGCTATTGATGAGGGTTAGTTGAGATATTTTTGGGCGTCTTGCCCCCACCGACCAAAGTGCTCCATCACCAGAGGAATGAAATTCATTGTAGTTCCACAAGTACGTGCCTTTTTGGCGTATTTGTTATTTTTCAGCATTTCTCTTGAAGTTGCTGCTGTCCCATCTTCTAGGGCTGCCTTTGGAAGAGCGTTAAGTGCCCATGGATGTGCCAAAGAGATGTCTAACTCCACTTCTTTACCAAAGTCAGGATCCACTACATATATGTCAGGTCTGCTGTCACAATCCAGAAACGATGTTTTGGTTCAATCTTGTGAACAACATGCAGCTGGCCGAGGCACTCAGACCATGTTCGAACTATTGTGTTGTGAGTCCAGACAGGCCCTCCGCCATACTTACATGTGATGATGTGGTACCCATCCCCATCAAGTGGCTTCCCGCAGTCACATTTGACCATTCATTTGGCAATTGGCATGTGGATACCCAGCCTCATGTAGGCCGCCAACTGAAATTGTTTCGGTTCTAGTGCGAACTTACATGAACTAGGTATGGCCTGTAGCCAAGCTCCTGAAGTTTTCCCTTGGAGGGATCTGAGACAAGCTGCTTCTCTGTCTGTCTGTCTGTCTGTCTGCCTGCCTGCCTGTCTGTCTGTCTGTCTGTCTGCCTGCCTGCCTGTCTGTCTGTCTGTCTGTCTGTCTGTCAAAACACATTTATTTGAACATTTTATCTATCATACATTTCCGAAATGCAAATATCTATATATACTGTCCAACTACTATCAATGTTCATGAACTAAACTAAATTCAAAACAAAACTTGAAGGAACTAATAACTCTAAAAACTCTAGAAACTCTAAAAGCAGCTAAACTAAGTGCAAAGCCCTAGCTCAATGTCAGCTAGTGGCTAAAGTACTGAGTGGCATAAAAGTCAGTTCTGTTGACTCCAGTCAATGAAGATGACTTCTTAGAGATGACGTTCGCATTGCACTTTTGGAGTTGGACGGAAAAGCGTTTGCTCCAGAAGTCGATAAACTCCGCTGCATTTAGACGTCCGGACTTCATCTGATGACTTCTTTGCTATCTTTTTTTAAAGAATTTCCATGCATCAAACCACCATCATGCAGCTCCAAAGTGTTCCATTACCAATGGAATTGCACCGACAATTGACCCTCCTGGTAGTTGTTGTTTGTTATATTTTGCTCTCTTCCTGTCTGCTCTCCTGTCTGCAGCTGCACCATCAACACCAGCAGATGTGGGGAAGATGTCACTGCTCCACGGGTGAGCAAGGGAGCTGTCGAGATCGATATTGTATCTGTCTGTCTGTCTGTCTGTCTGTCTGTCTGTCTGTCTGTCTGTCTGTAACATCAATCACGCCAAATCATGTGTCAAGGATTGCTTGCTTTCAACAATGCTCAAGAGAGCTTACCAATTTCTAATCTCTTGAAATCAAAACGCCCTCAGCAGTAACAGGTCACCCAAACGGCTGCCAATAAGTACTAGCTAGTGGCTTAAATATACATTAAATACATTGTAAATTTTTACAAAAGAAAACAAATAGTATATTGTGCGGCATGCGTGCAAGTGGAGTCCTAGAAAGCGAATGAGTGGCAACATGTAGGCTTGTCTCATTCAGACTCCTTTGCTCTCTAGATTTTGTTTGGCCACAATAACATTCTATTAAACGTTCACTGTGTAATGAATATAGCACACACCTGCCTGATATTTCGGCTGCAATGTGACGGCTGCAGTGTGATTGTTAGCACTGTTCTGTCCTCAGAGTCTTCAAAATTTTGTCTCCTTACTGACGTGAATGGCAGCAATGTTAGTTAAAATGCCGAACGCAAACGCGGACACGTAAAGAGACGCAAGTAAATAGACTCGGCTTCTATTCTTGCGTCTTGCGTCTCGCGTTTTTTATATCAACCTGACTTGTGGGGTGATGATAGTCCCGTATTTCTAATAGAAGAACGTCTAATTGAGAACGTTCGTTTGTATCATTGTATTTTTACATCGCAGAGACGCATTTCCTCTATCAAATTGTGATAGGCTCTTTGCTGGAGCCTTTTGGCAGGAACTGGAGCGACCCCTTCTCTCTTCCTTTCCTCTGTTGTCGTTTAATTAAGACACAACGCAAGCGCCAAAATCGCGGTTGCAATCAGCAAAACAGCTTCTTAAAAATTTGTGGCGTGCGTTAAATTATGTTGCTGAAAGTCACACAACCAGAGGACGCAAGACGCAAACGCGTCTAATGTAAACGCAGTTTTGATGTGAACAGAAAAGGTGCAAGGAGACGCAAGACGCAAAGACGCAAGACGCAAAGACGCAAGACGCGAACGCAAACACGTAAGGCTTTGCGTCTTTAATATAAGCCCGACTTAAGGAACTTTTCTTGACCAATTTCCCACATCACGATACCGAAATTGTATGAAAAAATGCACCAGTATTGAAAAGGAACGTTAGACCAAAGCAATGGCTATAGTCAAAAATCATTTTTTTTTGTTATTTGGCGAGTGGACCAATAAGCGGTACCGCTAACCTCGAATCAGAATGAATCTGCCCAATGACGTGAAATGCAAACATCACGTGATCTGTTCTCAGCAAGCACGTTGAGACAATCAATTTAGCATTAAAATCTTGAATGACCCATTCTATCTATTGGAACAATACTTGAGTATTGCCAAGTTATACCGCATCAGACGCGCACACGTACTTTACATATGGGCAGGTGTTCCGTACTTGTCTGCACACAGTATCTCTGGTGCACACCAATCAGAGCCGTATATAGAGACGGCTCTGACATGTCTCTGTATACGGCTCTGACACCAATGTTAGTCTCGAGTAGCCAGACCTTCCCCGCCATCATACTTCCGGTGTATGATGGCGGACAAGGTCTGGCTACGCGGGACTACACCATTGTGGCGTTTCCACACACAACAATAGCTGATAGTCTGCGTAAAGAAGTGGAGCTTCAGGATCGAGTGGTCCCTCTCCTCTAACAGTCTCTTGATGTTTTCCTTCTTCTCGTACCAATCGGGCTGCTCCAAAATCGGCCACCTTGACTACCCATCGCTGGCTGACCAACAGATACCACTTTTACTGTGCACTCGTGGAGACCGTTAATTGTGAAAAATCTTAGGCCTTTGGCTGCCTCTAGAGCAAATCTTAGCTTCAGACTATCTTCCAATTCGATGTCTTCGTCTTCTAAAACTGTCGCCAACGACCCTCTAGCCATATACTCCACAACGACAAATTGGCAACCGTCGTCATGGTAACGACCGCCTCCAAGAAACAGAACGATGTTCGGATGTCTAATGGTTCTCATCACCTCGATCTCCCGATCGAACTCCAACTCGATTCTGTCGAGATGTTGATGGATTCCTTGCAACTTCTTGACTGCCACGATCATCTCTCCCTACACTGGCCGGCCGCTTTGTAGACCTAGCTCGCCGTATCCTCCGGGAGAGTCTTTGTCGATCCGTTGTCGCAGTGCTACCTCTCTAGAGTCGATGGTCCAAGTGTTGGTGAGCTCTGTGTTAATTCTTGTTCCTTGCTTCTGATCATGTCGTCGTGATTTCTTCTTGTTCTTCGAAATTTGCCACCATAACGACAACGAGTGCAAAAAGCAAAACTTCTGCCACAAATCCTGATCCAGCCATATAGTAGGACGGCACAGTACACAGTCCGTCTTCATCGTTGGTAAATCCGAATTGGCATACGCAGGTGGGCTCCGGACCTGGCAACGTAACAGTACATGTACCGTGACCACAATATCCGAGCACACACTGCCTGCTCATTTCGCTGCTTGTAGACACTTCATCTAATGTGGTGAGACCGTGTGGACATCCACAGCAGTTGGAATTAGAGGTGAGCAATTAGAACACGTGTACTTCATAAGATCAGCACTTTGCGTGCCCGGTGGGCAGGTCCGTTTGTATACAGAAAACCGTTCCAGTCTACCGAGGTCTCATTCAATGTCAGCGAATCGGCTGGAAGTCCACCGAAATACAAGAGAAGGTCGTTCCGAACGATAGACGTAGCACTAAACATGCTACTGCCAGAAACAGGTTGACTGTCCAAGCGCAACAAGCGCACGGATGCATGGTCGTACATCCACACGCCCTCCGTTTCTACTTCGGATGGACAGTGGTAGTCTGCGAATAGCGTCACCATGTTCAAATGCAACTCGATGTAGTCACTACAACCGTCTGTGATCAGCATGTGCTCACCAAACTGGTTGGCAGTGGGTAGACACAGTTTGCCTGGACATGAACCAGTGTAGTTAATCTCTTTCCATCCAACTTTGCTTGATAGGTTGTACTTCCACTAGACTATTTGAGCACTCAAAGTTCAGCACCCAAACTAATGAACTTCCCTTTACTATGTGAGAAAAAGGTGTAAATTGGTGGTACCGGATCCACCATATGTATAAAGAGTTTGGTCGATTTTGACCAAAGAGGATAATAGGAATTGTATGAACCGGACTCGTCTAGCAAGCGCCACTGCGCCTTAGCCTGCTGGTACTGTATGAAAGATCAACGGGATCTCTACTCGGGGGTAAAGTGAAACTCCAGAGATCTTGCCGGACAATCTCTACCAGTAATTTCTTCCAACAAATTCAACGCCACTTTACACAATCATTGTTCGCTTGTCTGATGTGACAACAGAATGCACGTGCCATTCGCGCCAGTGGCTGCAGCCCTGTCTCAGAGTACTTGACCCAAACTCTCAGCTGGTTGTAATAACCCCAAGTAGAACGATGAAATGGAACCTTATCGAAACATGTGCTAATAAGATACACCCCCACACCACCGTAGTATTATAGAAAAGAATCTGATAAAACTGTTGCTGTAGAAAATAATGCAAAAGTTGGCAAAAGTTTGAGTGCTGCTGGTCACGTTTCTTCTGTTGACCATTTCATAGTAGTCAAATCTAATCTGTTCACTAGGGTATCAGCAAATGACGAGCGGTCGTCGCTTGCATTGTTCGATATTAAATCCACAAACAAAAAAATGTCGTTCTGCGCAGGAGTTGCTCCCCACGCTGAAACTTTCCCTTTGAGAGAACCGAGTTCAACTTCGGGCTTTGTCGACCAGCTCCAAGTAGAGCTCCAAATAGATGACGAGCTGTTGTCATCAGATGATATGGTAACTCCCACATCTCATGATCACTAGAAGAGGTACCCTGCCGAAATCGTCTACCAAATGCTAGAACACTTTCTCTTACTCGGGCCGTAGCACTGTGAGACAAAGACACACTACGACTTGAATTAAACAATGTAAACCAGCTCTCTTGCGCTACACAATAACCATGCAACCATTAGTTTCGAGCAACAAGAAACGAGACACTGTTCCTCCGGAATTGAACCAGTCACATCCATCATCGGCTCAGGAAACGACTCGTGCATGAAGCAACAACCATAGTTAGACCATGCACTTGCTGACAACGAATACGACCACACTTAGAGATTGATTAGAAGTAGAAGATTGGAGTTATAACTTATAACTGCATGGAAGAGGAGGAGGGCCTGGCCACGCGAGACTATAGGGCAGTCTGCGGCTCTCGGGCAGTGATAAGTGGTAAAGTGGCTGTTACGTGCAATGCCTTATTATCTGTGGGCCTTTCTTTCTTATGCCGGCTGCACTTTTACTGGTATTGAGCCTAGTCTCGCGTAGCCAGACCCCTTTCCGCCGCGGCCTCCCCGGCGAAATGGGGTCTGGTGTACACGGCCTTTGATGTCGCTGTGTGCCGCGTAGCCAGAAATCGGCTATCTAAAGACCGGATTTAGTTTCTTAAACGCTTCACTAAAGACGAGACTGGTATGCACGCAATGCAATCCTATCTCAATAGCTTCTCTTGTTTCGTAGAGAACAACTCGAAGACTACAGCTAGAGTCGTTGCTGTTTGTGAAATCTGCATGTCTACAGCAGCGATTAAACGATTTGGTCTCTTCCTGGTTGCTACTGTATGTGTTCACCAAAACAATGCACAAAACACATGAAATGATTACCCAAACACAGAAAGACGACTCATCTTGTTTCGATGACGTCATGCAACTCCAAGCCCTTCCAGATATCGCTCACTCCGGACTGTATGCGGTCGCTTTAGACGTCAAAAAACAGCAAACCGCACTGAGTACGTTCGCATTCAGTCTCCGTTGTGACACGAGCGCACAACGATAGATCGTACGACGTCGATCATGTCTGCATGAAATCGAAGCCTGTCGACGTCAACGTCCCCGCGGCCGCGTTTAATCGCTGCTGTAGACATGCAGATTTCACAAACAGCAACGACTCTAGCTGTAGTCTTCGAGTTGTTCTCTACGAAACAAGAGAAGCTATTGAGATAGGATTGCATTGCGTGCATACCAGTCTCGTCTTTAGTGAAGCGTTTAAGAAACTAAATCCGGTCTTTAGATAGCCGATTTCTGGCTACGCGGCACACAGCGACATCAAAGGCCGTACACCAGACCCCATTTTGCCGGGGAGGCCGCGGCGGAAAGGGGTCTGGCTACGCGAGACTATATTGAGCCCTAGTAGTATGAGGGTAGCACAATGGCGACACATGTCACAGTCCGGAGGTAGCTGACTCTCTCTCTCTCTCTCTCTCTGAGTGTGTTGGTGGCCGACAGCCTTCGTTGTTCTGCATGGGGTCTCTTCATGTTTCTCACGCGATGTTGTCCCTGTTGGCCAACAGCCTTCCATCACGTTTCCTCTTGGTTCCTCAAGGTTTTTGTCTCATGGCAACAGATATGCGACGGCCTAGGGTAGTCCTCTTCTTCTGTGGCATCTCAATGAAAGAAATACCCACAGATATAGTTGTAAGTTTCGCCTGCAAATATAGCCCATGCAAAGAACGGGTTCAAAAGGAAACCGAATGAAGCTGAAGGCCGACGCCATCCTGCCTATTTGCTCTTACCCATGCCGAGTTACGCTTATACCCCAAATTTCAGCTAGCCTCGTGGGTGTCAGGTATAACCGGCTATCAAACTGGTCGATAGCCGGTTATACCTATCAACCAGTTTATATATATACATACAAACACCGTCAATTTTATTAGTATACAGATAAGATAGATATCAGCACGTAATTAATGTTCGCAGTCATTGTTTTCATTGAATCAACGGATACTTCTGTGTCTCATCAGTCTCAGATTCTGTGTGCAACCTCCAAACGGTACACCTGGCTACGCCACTGTATTGTCTCTCCTCACTGACAAGAGCGTCACCCTCAATCATATCATCTATCCGGGACACCACTTCTTGAAACGAAGGTCGAGCGGCACTGTCTGCTGCCCAACAGCGACGCATGAAGTTGACGTAATCATTTTGTGTATCATCAGATATGGTAGGCCTTACTCCCCTCAAAACGGCTGACTTCAAGTCGATAACAGAACGGAAATGACAATCTTCATATGGAACTTTTCTTGACCAAATTTCCCACATCACGATACCAAAACTGGGTAAAAAGTACAATAGTATTAAAAAGAAAATTCAAAACTAGAACTGTCTACAACGACCGTAAATATTTAAATAGCGGACCGACAAACAGTCCCACACACCACAGAATGAGTTAAGCAATGCATTACGTCAAATGGAAAAAGCACGTGACTTTTCCCAGCAAGCACATAATCATTAGAATCGTGGATGACCTTTAAGTAAAACTGTTTATCAAAAATACTTTAATAAGAATATCTGTAGTAATAAAAATACATCTCAAACTACGACAGCAACGACATCAAAAGTGCATATGCATGTGTATATATATATATATATATATATATATATATATATATATTTATGTATGTCTGTAAGTATGTATGTATGTATGTATGTATGTATGTATGTATGTATGTATGTATGTATGTATGTATCTATGTATGTATGTATGTATGTATGTATGTATGTATGTATGTATGTATGTATGTATGTATGTATACCTGTAGACATCCGCAGGTGTTCCGTATTTGTCTGCACACAGTATCTCTGGTGCACACCAATGTGGCGTTCCCACACACAGCGATAGCTGATAGTCTGCATGAAGTAGTGGAGCTTCTGGATCGAGTGGTCCCTCTCCTCTAACAGACTCTTGATTCTTGCCTTCTTCTCGTACCAATCGAGCTGCTCCAAAATCGGCCACCTTGACTACCCATCGCTGGCTGACCAACAGATTACCACTCTTAAGGTCACGGTGCACACGAGGAGGACGTTGACTGTGAAGAAATCTCAGTCCTTTGGCTGCCTCTAGAGTAAACCTTAGTTTCAGACTATCTTCCAACTCGATGTCTTCGTTTTTTAGAATCGCCGCCAATGACCCTCTAGCCATATACTCCACAACGAGAAATGGGCAACCGTCGTCATGGTAGCGACCGCCTCCAAGAAACAGAACGATGTTCGGATGTCTAATGGTTCTCATCACCTCGATCTCCCGCTCGAACTCCAACTCGATTCTGTCGAGATGTTGATGGATTCCTTGCAACTTCTTGACTGCCACGATCATCTCTCTATACTCCGCTTGATAGACCTCGCCGTATCCTCCGGGAGAGTCTCGATCGATCCGTTGTCGCAGTGCTAACTCTCTAGAGTCGATGTTCCAGCTGTTAGTGAGCTCTGTTAACTCTAGCTCCTTGTGTCTGATCATGTCATCGTGATTTCTTCTTGTTCTTCGAAATTTGGCCACCATAACGGCGACGAGTGCAAGAAGAACGACTCCTGCTAGAAATCCCGATCCAGCCATATAGTAGGTTGGAACGGTACACAGTCCGTCTTCATCGTTGGTAAATCCGAATTGGCATACGCAGTTGGGCTCCGGACCTATCAACGTAACAGTACATGTACCGTGACCACAATATCCGGGCACACACTGTCTGCACATTTCCTCGTTTGTAGACGCTTTACCTAATGTGGTGAGACCGAGTGGACATCGAGAGCAGCTGGAATTAGACGTGGCAGCGTAAGAGCCCACAGAGCAATCAGAACACGCGTATTTCATAATATCAGCACTTTGCGTGCCTGGTGGGCAGGCCGGTCTGTACATATAAAAACCACTCCAGTCTTCCAAGATGTCGCCTGATGAAAGTGAATTCGTTGGAATTCCACCGAAATACAAGAGAAGGTCGTTCCAAACAATAACCGTCGGACCGAGTATGGTGTCGCGATAAGCTGGTTGACTGATCAACCGCAACCATCGTACAGATGCAGGGTCATACATCCACACGCCTGCCGTTGCTGGTTCCAATGGACAGCGATATTCTGGAAGTTGCGTCTCGACATTAAATCGCACTTCAAAGTAGCTACTGCAACCGCCTGTGATCAGCATGTGGTCACCAAACTGGTTGGCAGTAGGTGTACACAGTTTGCCTGGACCTAAGCCTGAGTAAATGATCTCTTGCCATCCAACTTTGCTTGATAGGTTGTACTTCCACAGACTATTTGAGCAATTGCATTTCATTTTCATAATAAAAGATGAACTTTTTTCAGTTAGGGAAAAACTATGGTCGGGTCCGGATCCACCATATACATAAAGAGTTTGGTCAATTTTGACTAAAGAGGATAAATAGGAATTGTTTGGACCGGAATCGTTTAGCAAAAGCCACTTCGCATTAGATTGCTCGTATGAAAGATCTACGGGATCTGTAAGTGGGGGTAAAGTGAAACTCCAGAGATCCCGCCGGACAATCATTTCTATGTTACAATTTTTTGAAACTAATCTAGCGCCTCCGTACAATATCATTGTTCGCTTGTCTGATGCGACAGCAGAATGCGCCATTCTTGGCAGCGGCCGCCGCCCCGTCTCAGAGTACTTGATCCAAACTCTCAGCTGGTTGTAATAGCCCCAAGTTGAATCATGAAATGCAATCATATCCATACATGAGGAGAGCATCTGCACTCGCGCACCACCGTAGTAGATTAGAATAGAATCTGATAGAACTGTTGTTGTAGAAAGTAATGCAAAAGGTGGTGTATTGCTTGTTAAGCCTTTTTCTGTTGACCATTTGGAAGTAGTTAAATCAAATCTCTCCATCATGGTATCTGGAGCAGGTCGCTGGTTCCTGTCATGTCTAATGTTAAGGCCACCAAACAACAGAATCTCGTTCTGTGCAGGTGTTAGTCCGCCCACGCTAAACAATTTCCCTTTAAGAGGATTGCGCTTAATATCTGTTTTTCTCCACCAGATCCAAATGTCTTTATCATTATCATCAAGTATAGTCAACTCCCACATCTCACTAGGAGCTGGACCTTGTATAAATCGTCTAGCGAACGCTAAAACACTTTCTCCTAACTGAGCTGTAGTAACGAGAGACAAAAACCACATAGTCCGTTCCTCCCTGGGATAAATTGTAGATTCTTTTCGAGACCATCTCTCTTCAATGACATCATAAGCGTCGAACAACCGAGAGCAACAAAGTAGAATATATTGCTTTTTATTTGAACTCGTGATATAAATTATCTGCCCAAGACCGGATTGGCTCACGTAGCAATCACCATGTTTCAACCATGCGCTTGCTGACAACGAATATGACCACACTTCCCAACACAGACCGCTTCCTTTGGGCGGCAAGTGATACTTGCCGTCTCTGTAATACATCCACGAGCCAACAACGTACAACTGTCTCTTACTAGATACTGAAACGGCTCCTGGGTAAGCTAATATCGGAGCTGTTTGTTGAAATTGGATCCACTTGTAACCCAGAGGAACATCGTTGCTACACACAAGCATCCACATATCATTGAGACCCTCGTTTGCGTGCGAATCCCACGTGTGATCACTCTGATAAAATCCGCTGTAAATGACCATAGATTCCTTGCAGGTGCATGACGTCTTCTGGAAGTGAACTACAGCAGCGGTGTGTCTGCATCTCGGAGTGACGTGAACCTTTCCAGTCTTAGATTCAACGGACGTGTCAACTCGTCTCCAGACCTTTTGTTTCATATCAAATATCCACGTTTCGTTGCTACAAGCTTTGCTTTTAGATGAAGACCGAGACTGATAACCACCAAACAGTAGAACTTGCGTGTCACAAAGTGTTACCATCGTGTGGTGTGTGATCCCTCGAGGTCCTGATTGTTGTCTGATCACTTCCCAAGAGTTAGAATGATAATCATAGATCCACGTTCTGTCGTCAGAATCACTGCTCTCACCACCATACAACAGCAGCAATTTTCTAAACTGTTCGTTTGCCGTTTTGTGTAGAACGTGCGTTGCTTGTGCATGCTTTCTTGCTATGGGGCTGTTTCTACTCCAACTGTAGAGAGGATGCCATGTATTTGGTTCAAGTCTGTCCCATGTCATTGTCTCACTCTCCTGCCAACTAGAGTTTGACGCCATCGAATCACATGCCAGCACCAACAGCAGTTGCGCAGCCAAGCATAGTAACAGAACGGCTGAACTTGTACTACTCATTTTGTGGAAAGATAGAAGTAGCAGCCGTGCTTCAACGCTAACTAAACTGATAATGCAAGCGCTCCTTTTAGACTGTCGTTCTGTACCGAATAATTCCCCAGAGAAATTTAGCAGTGTTAACAATAAAACGCTCATCATCTTCAGTTCATTGTCGTTCCTCGCGCTATCCATATCTGACGCACACTTTCTCGAGTAGGCCGTGCCAACTGATAGCATCTCCTTCAACACGGTGATCGTTAGTCACCAAATTTTGACACGTTATAGTGCTTTGCGAACAGGCAGGTCAGACAGCTTTAAGTTAAGACACTTAAAGTCTCCATTTAGTGTACAATAGATGCGAAGTAGAAGTTCTTGTATGAAATCACGGGCTACCTTGTTTCTTAATTGCTCCTATACATTTATCAGTTCTGGTGTTGGAGACGCCCGTCATTCCAGGTGCACAAGACTTTCCACCAACATTCTCACCTAGGGGTGTACGTGTAGAATACTTCTCAACGCGTGTCTGTATGCATGGGGATATATGGGGACTCAGTTCCTTGTTGTTTTAACCTATATACTTACCGCAAGAATTTCACTTTTCTGATGGTCAGTAAGCAGAGAAACTGTTGCCCATGGACGAATTGCCCTAAGACAAAAACAACAATTTACCACGGAACCTAGCAGGACGGCCTAAGAGAAGGGAAAGGAATATCTAAGACCAAGTTTATGTCCAAATAGCGTATTTTTAGTAAAGCGAAGAGGCATGGAATCAGTAGAGTATTTTCTTGTTGGAAATTTACCACCACGAAATGGCTATTGAGGTTTCTATGTGAATTATTGGAATTGAAAAATTATATACAGTTTGCAACACTTACATACCCTTACTCTATCATAAACCTGTCAGTGTGCACACGTGATGGATTCTTAGACACGCTGATCCCCGTTCCGCAGAACCGGATCTCCCTCTAAATCCCCCTTTAATCTAATCTCAAATTAGCTGTTCATGTAAAGTCAAACAATAAACAATAGAGATAACGTCATCTTAGATGCTAGTTTACACAATAGAGAACTCATATAAACACTAGAGGCAAACTATAGCTGATATATTGGCTATTTTACAAAGGTACATGACTAGCTCTCATGGTCATGCAAACTGTTCCTTCTATTTTCCCCACCCACTGAGTGTTGGAGAGAAAGTAGCACGAAAATGATATGACGTGTGAGATTAACACGTTGACTGCCGTTGATATGTACAAAAGCAACTACAGGTGTCAAAATCGCGCCACTCTGACACGCTATATCCTATGCGTGTGTCACTTCCTCTATACTCAGATTAGATGTAGATCTAAGATTTGGCAACTAGATCTCTTCTTCTGAGCCCCCTTCACCATTCCTAAGCACTACATTATTTGAACTAAATAATCCTCTCTACGCATTAAGGTACTTTGGATATAGCAGTTCTCCAATTTCCCATTAATTGACACAAGGAAGACCTTCAAACCGGATGACAGCTTGTTTTTTAGTTCACTTCTGGTAAGTACTTGGCTTTTGTGTGACTGCATATGCATGGTAATATACAGTATGCATGTGGTTCATGTCACTAGACTCAAAACGTTAACATGAGTAAAGAACACCCAAGACAAAAGATCACAGTACAGCAAAGGGTAATTTCTTACTACTCATTCCAATCATTCAATATGTCATAGAACAAATCTTAAATTTGCATCACACAAGGAGAACTGGTGTAAACAACATACAGCTATGAATAATAACAACAACAAAGAAAATCAGACCAATTACAGTATTACAAAAACGGCAATAAATAATATTTACATACCGCATTAGTGTCAGGAAACACCTCTCTAAGAGCTATTTACTAAACACAAAAGTTTCTTCAACCAATCAACTGCTACTCGAGCTGCATCAGTTCTTGATGATGACACAAAGGCAACAAAATGATTTCTAACTGCTGCAGCTACAGATGGTCCTGATATCTCTCTTACTGAATACACACATGTGACATTCATAACCTACAATCAGTGAAGACAAAAGCGTTCATTGATTGTAATAATACCTAACCAACACGATTCGATGATTGTGAAAGTGTTTCAAACTTGTTGTCTTTGTCTCTTAATTATATGTACCACAAGAAAAAGACTTGTTGACGTCAAAATTGTACCAACATGATATTGGTAGGAATCGTTGCAGATGCTTCTTAGAACATCATTCCCAGCAACTTGTATAGATCTTAATCGCTACAAAACTACAGATGAAATCCATGTCAAAAGGTGCAAACAATGTAACCTCACAATCAATAGACACCCTTTGACTCAAACAGCAAGATGTTTCCATTGGTGAAATAATTGTAACGGACAACTATCCAGGGAGTGGCATTCATCTTGCTTTACTTGACATAAATCAAATGCACTTTGTCGTTTTAAAATTAAAATACCAACTTGCTGAACATATGCAGTGATTGTAAATGCTTGCAGTGCCATATAACAAGCAAATACTGCATCATCAGCATATGCAACAGCTCCGACATAGCATGCCCCATTGCTGGAGTCATGTGGAAGAACCATCAAGAGCGGCCGGAGGAATGCCTAGTGTCGAGACTATAGCATTTTCAACACAGCAACTACATCCAGATGATGCCAACTGTTTAAGATGTAATCATCAATCTGAATACAGAATAAACTGGCAATGACACTCCAACCTCACAAAAACCATTTCTAAACCTGACCCCATATAACCTTGGCATTCAATTTGCCATACCATGCATATGCAACACTGCAAAGTAGAACACTATATTGTTGAAACCACATCTAATATTTTGATAGACCCCGACTGAATCAATCAAATGCTTGAGAAGTATCCATAAAACAAGAGAAGACCAGAGAACCCCTAGGCTTGTGTTAAAATATTCCACATCTTTGAATCTTACAATAAAACAACCTGTAGTAGTACTATCCCCTTTTAAATCTGAATTGAAGATCTTACCGTATTAGTCACTACAAGGGCAAGGGTCTTATTAGAACATTTTGGTACTATGTGCATGCCTTTGCATGTGCAGGGTGGTTAGGGAATAGGTAGAGGCCATGGAATTCCCTGAAGCATTATAATTGCAGAATTAGGACATCACTAATAGCCATAATTCTGATTCTGTTTTGGTTGCATCAAAGAACCTTTCCTCTACAAAACGTTCAAGACCACGCCTCTAGAGTTATTGAATTTGAATACAGTATGAAAAACCCATGGAGCTGACGATGAGCAGAATTATCTGTCGGCCTTCAATTGACATATGGCCATTAGTATTCAGAATGTTTCACTTCTGGCTGAATGCGTAATCAAAAGTTACACCCGTTCCCATTACCTTCTTCCACTCTACTACAGTACTGTAAACGTGCCAAACGTGCTTCACTTACACGTGCAACAGCACATGTCACGGTCACGTGTTAGAGAAGCGCGCAAAAAAAGAACTGGAACAAGGTCTGCTTTGCTAGCCGCTAACAACCAACTCATTCCTAGCCGTTCAGTGCGAGTGCATGCTTACCTGCAATAGAAGTCGACCATTGCCTTCGATGATTGTACAAAATGGACGAGAACTTTACTGCAATAATACGTCATACACAATGACACATACCGACTGAAAACCAGTGTACAGTGACCGAATGAGGTCGTTACTATCGCGTGCTAGACAGCCGTTTGCGTTACAAACGGCGCGCCTGCCTCGGACTCCCGCAACTCGCGCGGATGGTCTCACACTAGGACGGAAAGAAAGACAGAGAACAGAATCCCCTGCTGCATACACTGAACGAGAGCAATGTCCATCTAGACACATTTTGAGATATTGACATATTCTTTGCATTAGGATTGTCAATAAATAATAAATTAATTAGTTAAGCATGTATAAACTCTACTTCTATAATTCATACTGATGTTTTGTCTTCTGTAGTAATTGATGATAACATCTATGAGCATATAATCACTGGTCAGTCATACAACAAAGAATGATTATAAAGAATGTGTACAGTACCCTTAGCATTCGTCTATTCTTGTTGTGAATATAAACTCTCTAGATGCTTGAGCTCCATGAAGAGAACCAACAGCGGTGTCCTAAAATACACACACAGATTCTATACTAGGAGGTACAAGGGGGTAGTACTTGAGGATCTTTGTGGGCAAGTTGGTAAATGTAACTCCACCTCTTAATAATATTATTACAAAAGATTTCTGATTCGTAGTCAGGGCAAGGTACTGATTGGTGGCAGTGCTGACGAGAATCTCATCTGTCTGTCTGTCTGTCTGTCTGTCTGTCTGTCTGTCTGTCTGTCTGTCATTACATATATTTTCAAACATTGAGCTATTATACACCATCTAAGCAAAGCAACTAAATTCTGTCTGTCTGTCTGTGTCTGTCTGTCTGTCTGTCTAATGTGAAGGAGATCGAGAGATACCACAGCGCGAAGAGAACAATAGTTGATGGTAAAGATATATAATGAGCAACGTTTCAGTAAAACCTTCTTCTTCCATCAGTTGTGTCAAGATTAACTGTTGATTGGGGTCTCCATCTGTAGCTTGGCCGTTTGACAACATGGTTTCTACAAGAAATACAAATAGACAATTCTTAACCTACACTTTAGCGAAAGGACTGAGTTTTCTAAAGTATATGAAGAGGGAAAGTGGAAGCAGTAGTGGCACTGTTAAGATGTCAACACGCTACCAGCTCTCACACTGCACCAAGCGGCAAGAGACCTTTATCAGCATGCGTTCTTAGTTCTGGCATACATAAGCTTGTCCAACACTTTTGCTGTGCTACTCAATTCAAATAAAACAGAATTTACTGTTCTAACTAGTAAATAAAGCTGTTCTACTCGCTTCACAGCTACGAGCATGTGTGTGTGTGTGTGTGTGTGTGTGTGTGTGTGTGTGTGTGTGTGTGTGTGTGTGTGTGTGTGTGTGTGTGTGTGTGTGTGTGTGTGTGTGTGTGTGTGTGTGTGTGTGTAACAAATATTCAAGTTTGCATTCTTTGTGTGCATGCTTGTATACGAGTGTATCACAAAAAAGTCAGCGCACTGTACTTGTCAGATGATGTTGTTAGTTGATGCAGTGAGGGCACTAGTAGTACTGGCGACTCAATAAGCAGTTCATCAGCCACACTGTCCTAGAGAGAAAACGTCATGAGAAGAAGACAAACTGAGTCACGAAGACATCAAACTTCTTTTTCATCGATTTCACTACTCGCTTCCTAATGAGAATAATACAGTCATTGTAATTATACATAAGTATTGAGTTAATAGAGACAGAAAAACAGACAAGAAATATAGTACGTACATGTACATGCCGTACTTCTTCTAATACAAGTCCACTACTTGTATTGTTTGGAATGGTCCATAGACTAGACTTGTATTAGAAGGAGAGAAATTATTGGAATGTGGGCTTCTATTTTCCAAACCTCATTATGACAATGCATAATGGCTCATACAGTACATACTACAGCAGCATGTGGTTTTTAGAAGGTGAGCATCTATTAATGGAAATGAGCCCCGAACTGCGTGTTCATGAAGGTGGAAATTATTGAAAGGATGCGTTTGCATTGGAAGAAATACGGTATACATACAAATAGACAAACAGACAGACAAACAGACAGCCAGACAGACAGACAGTAGAGTTGCTTAGTTGTGTTGTATGTAGATTTCAATGTTGAAAATATATGTATTGGACAGACAGACGAACAGACAGACAGACAGACACACAAACAGACAGATATTGTATTTAGATTACTTATTAGTTGTGGACTCGCAAACTTTGCGATTTAGCAGCAATGTATGATAGTTTGGTGTTGGAAACTATATAAAAAACAGACAGACAGACAGACAGATTGTTTTATTCTTTCCCAAACTGTAAATGTAGCAATCACAATAATGAAAGCATCCTAAGCATTAACAAAAACTACTGAAATGTTTGAAGTCATAGCTATTATCCTAATAAACATAGTGCTGAATATCTACATCTAATAAAAAATAGTCTATCTTAACTACATGCAATCTACTTATCTTCTTTAGTATAACTCTAGCATTACATCTCTGCATAGTTATAGAAATCTGTCTACGCCATCTTGTCCTAAAGTCGGCTTCAGTACTTCTGCCCTCCAAATCTTTTGATTTCTTCGAGAGTGAGCTCAGGAAGTTATCAGCCTCCTGACCCCAGAACCCAAAGTGTTCAAAGACCAGAGGAACTAAGTTAGGTGTTGTGGCATCCTGAACTGACAAGGCTTCGTATTTGCTTTTCTTTCTCATCTCACGTCTCTCAGCTGCATAGCCTGCCTCTTTAGACGCTCTAGTTAGAATGTCTTTGCTTCAAGGGTGAGCCATGCTTACGTCCAGCTCCAGAGCTCAAAATTTAGTTTTCAAAGTTAATCGGACGTATGGCTGGTAATGCCAGAAGTTATAGCCGGTCACTCGTTTTTTACCGGTCGTCTAATTTAGTTAGTAAATAAAAAGCATTTAGCAATAACAATTTATTAATCACTAATTTAATTAGCAATCAAAAACCAAGAAGCAACAGTCAGTTGAATACACATTACTAAATTTAGTTTACAATATGAAAGCACCTAAAATTGCAGTAACTAACAAAACATAGGAAACCGGAAACCGTACAGTTTTACATCAAATTAAGCAATTTACTCTAACACCACATTATAAACATCTTTGTATGGAGATGTACAGATCTGAGACGCTATTCTGACAACATGCGAGTTGCGCTAGTGTGACGATGCAAGTTGTGGTAGTGTGACCATATCTCACTCATCATTCAAGATCCAAGAGTCCCCCAATCATCCAGAGATACTGACTTCTCTTCCTCACATACTGTTTCAGTTTTCAGTTGCCTCATTGATCACTGAAGTGTTGATAGATGATCTCTCTGCTGATGCATTCATTTCTTTTTTGGGAGTGACTTTCATGATGAGTTCTTGAACAGTCTGACCACCTATTGATCTATACAGCAGCGCTTGAATCAAAATTTTCAAGTTGATTTCCCTCGACACTGACCTCTAGCAGATCAGATAACGTCGTCTAATACTTGTTCTACGATCAGTTTCATTAATAAGTCTTCAGTGGGAGTTTAAGTGGCTTGTTGCAGAGCTGTTATGCAGCGTGGTGACAGAGTTGCTGGTGGTTTTCTTCATTTCCTGTCAAGGACATCGCAATAGCCCAAAAAAGCAATTGCCATCAGTTCTCACACGCACAGGCTCATGGGTCATCGGGGCATCTTTTGGGTAAAGAAACTGTGCAACTTTGTCCAGATACACAACACTCTAACAATGAATTTAAAGACAAAGAGTAACAGGGAAGTTTGAACAGATGTTCAGTATACTATAAGCTCACTAACTACTCATGTTGCATGTACCGTACCAAACACAGCATGTATCATAATTCGCTAAAGATGTTACAGCATTCATAGTATAGTAACACAACAATAGCTAACTGCATGTCCTATCACAAGACTTAGATAAACATACAAGGCCGTCCCTCTCATGCAAACAAGATTGCGGACTGACAAATAAGGTAAAAAGTGGGCAGTACTATAGATTGTTAAGATGCTAATTTCAGAGGCCAACACATGAACAGAGACTAAATAGATGGTGCTAAATAATGTACATAGCTAACATATTATACATTGTATCACATAGGTATATAGACTATATATACACTTGGCGTTCATAGAGCTGGGATAGCTCTTCTCAACACTAATGACCTACTAAAGTTGACAAGGCACCTTGACTGATAATTAGCAGCTATCACCAGTCATTATCCAAATATGATCAGCCATTGACCGATAACCAGCAGTAATTTTGAGCACTGCAACTCTGTGCTTGATTCATCGTACATCAAAAGACATACATACATAAATATACAGACATACATACATACATACATACATACAGACAGACAGACAGACAGATAGACAGACAGACAAATATTGTAAGCAAGTGAGTAAATAGTTTGGTGACATGCAAGCTTTAATAAAAAAAAAGCCGGGCAATCTTACAGTAGAACCTCACTAATCCAAACACTGGGTAATCCCACAGTCCAGCATGAGGCCTCGCAAATCCAGAGACCATGTTAGAAATTCTGAGGCAACTAAGTTTGGGTTATCAAGCATTTTGTCTGGTCAATACTAGAAGGTTAAACATCTACGCAAATGCTGACCATAAATGACACATAGCAATCCATCGCGGATGAATTGAAGACAAAGTTGCACAACATACACTTAGTTAGTGATATGGTACTGAGTAAAGCACAATTTCTGAGGCCAAGCATTTCATGAATTCAAACACATTCAGTAATTCAAACAGCTATCTGCGGGAAGGTACAGTACAGTGCTGTTTAGATTAACAAGGTTCTACTGTACTTGTAAGTCATTTTGACTTTAATTGCAACAAATAAACACAAGACTACGATGCTTGTCTCACCGATGCTATCACTTCTGGATCTAAAATGTCCATCACCTCATCAAATAGCTGACCAACACACACATACCAATGTTTAACTACATTTGCATATGCATTGAATATCAATGTCCCATACATCTGATAATACTGCTTCTTGTAAGTGAGGATAGAAACCAAGAGGGTGAGAAACAAGACTGTCTTCAATGTTATTGACGTAATCTTGACGTCTTTGCTGGCCAGGAAGAGTTCTGTTGATAGAAAGTTAGTTTAGTCTGTAATATCATCTGCAGTAACAAAGTCCAGCTTTCAATTCACTATAGAGTCTGACTGAAATGTCGATTGTCTGTCAACACGATTGCTGTCAGTCTTTTATTCTGTTCATCTACCTATTGATCATTCAGTTTTCCTGCTCTGTAACTCACTTGTCTGTCTGTCTGTCTGTCTGTCTGTCTGTCTGTCTGTCTGTCTGTCTGTCTGTCTGTCTGTCTCAATACATATATTTTCCATTTAAATCAAACTGTTTCTGTCCGTTACCAATGTACGACTTTTGTTGGTTAATTGTAAGAACTGGTTTGCTTGTGTGTGTGTGTGTGTGTGTGTGTGTGTGTGTGTGTGTGTGCGCGCGCGCGCGCGTGTGTGTGTGTGTGTGTGTGTGTGTGTGTGTGTGTGTGTGTCAGTCTGTCTGTCTGTCTGTCTGTCTGTCTGTCTGTCTGTCTGTCTGTCTGCATACTATCCTGCAAGTATGTTAAACAAAGAACATCAGTTACTTAGAAAAAATCTGCAACTTCTTTGCTAAACGTGGCCGCTCTGTTCTAGTCCTCGCTTTAATATTTTTTCTTCCACTACCACTAGAATTCACCAACGTGCTCGATTGAATTAACGGCAATTGTATATCCTCACTCTAAACAAAACCAGACAACATGACAACATTATTTCAACCACAAGTCAACATTTTGCCTATCTTTCTAACTAATATAAAAAGCATAGTAGCAACAAAATCATATTATTGAAATAGTCACAGCGGCATAGCGTGACCTCTAGAAATGGGGGGGGGCTAGACTTTACGCTGCTATGGGAAACGCCCATTTCTTATTGGCTTTAATTAACTTATCGTTGTAATAGCCCCCAAGTAGAACGATAAAATGGAACCTTATCGAAACATGTGCTAATGAGATACACCCCCACACCGCCGTAGTATTAGAATAGAATCTGATAAACGTTTGCTGTAGAAAATAATGCAAAAGTTGGCAAAAGTTTGAGTGCTGCTGGTTACGTTGTTTCTGTTGACCATTTCATAGTAGTCAAATCTAATCTGTTCACTAGGCTATCGGCAAATGGCGAGCGGTCGTCGCTTGCATTGTCCGATATTAAATCCACAAACAAAAGAATGTCGTTCTGCGCAAGAGTTGTTCCCAACGCTGAAACATTTCCCTTTGAGAGAACCGAGTTCAACTTCGGGCTTTGTCGACCAGCTCCAAGTAGAGCTCCAAATAGATGACGAGCTGTTGTCATCAGATGATATGGTAACTCCCACATCTCATGATCACTAGAAGAGGTACCCTGTCGAAATCGTCTACCAAACGCTAGAACACTTTCTCTTACTCGGGCCGCAGCACTGTGAGACAAAAAGAAAGACACACTACGACTTGAATTAAACAATGTAAACCAGCTCTCTTGCGTTACACAATAACCATGCAACCATTAGTTTCGAGCAACAAGAAACGAGACACTGTTCCTCTGGAATTGAACCCGTAAAATCCATTATCCGCTCAGGAAACGACTCGTGCATGAAGCAACAACCATAGTTAGACCATGCACTTGCTGACAACGAATACGACCACACTTAGAGATTGATTAGAAGTAGAAGATTAGAGTTATAACTTATAACTGCGTGGAAGAGGAGGAGGGTCTGGCCACGCGAGACTATAAGGCAGTCTGCGGCTCTGGGGCAGTGGTAAATGGTAAAGTGGCTGTTACGTGCAATGACTTATTATCTGTGAGCATTTCTTCCTTAAGCCAGCTGCACTTTTACTGGTACTGAGCCCTAGTAGTATGAGGAGGGTAGCACAATGGCAACACACGTCACGGTCCGGAGGTATCTGACTCTCTGAGCGTGTTGGTGGCCGACAGCCTTCGTTGTTCTGCATGGGGTCTCTTCATGTTGTGCTCGCGCGATGTGTTCCTTGGTGCCCGACAGCCTTCTTTCACGTTGTTCTGGGGTCTCTTCCTGTCGTGCTCGCGCGATGTTCTCCCTGTTGGCTAACAGCCTTCCATCACGTTTCCTCTTGGTTCCTCAAGGTTTATGTCTCTTGGCAACAGATAAGCGACGGCCTATGGCAGTCGTCTTCTTCTGTGGCATCTCAATGGAAGAAATACCCACACATATAGTTGTAACTTTCGCCTGCAAATATAGCCCATGCAAAGAACGGGTTCAAAAGGAAACCGAATGAAGCTGAAGGACTACGCCACCCTGCCTATATGTTCTTACCCATGCCGAGTTACGCTTGTACCTCAAATTTCAGCTAGCCTCGTGGGTAATCAGGTATAACCGGCTATCAAACTTATATATATATATACACATACAAACACCGTCAATTTTATTAGTATACAGATAAGATAGATATCAGCACGTAATTAATGTTCGCAGTCATTGTTTTCATTGAATCAACGGATACTTCTGTGTCTCATCAGTCTCAGATTCTGTGTGCAACCTCCAAACGGTACACCTGGCTACGCCGCTGTATTGTCTCTCTTCACTGACAAGAGCGTCACCCTCAATCATATCATCTATCCGGAACACCACTTCTTGAAACGAAGGTCGAGCGGCACTGTCTGCTGCCCAACAGCGACGCATGAAGTTGACGTAATCATTTTGTGTATCATCAGATATGGTAGGCCTTACTCCCCTCAAAACGGCTGACTTCAAGTCGATAACAGAACGGAAATGACAATCTTCATATGGAACTTTTCTTGACCAAATTTCCCACATCACGATACCAAAACTGGGTAAAAAGTACAATAGTATTAAAAAGAAAATTCAAAACTAGAACTGTCTACAACGACCGTAAATATTTAAATAGCGGACCGACAAACAGTCCCACACACCACAGAATGAGTTAATCAATGCATTACGTCAAATGGAAAAAGCACGTGACTTTTCCCAGCAAGCACATAATCATTAGAATCGTGGATGACCTTTAAGTAAAACTGTTTATCAACAATACTCGAGTAAGAATATTTGCAGTAATAAAAATAACTCTCAAACTACGACAGCCACGACATCAAAAGTGTATATGCATGTATACATATATATATATATATATATATATATATATATATATATATATATATATATATATATATATATATATGTATGTGTGTGTGTGTGTGTGCATGTGTGTATGTATGTATGTATGTATGTATGTATGTATGTATGTATGTATGTATGTATGTATGTATGTATGTATGTATGTATGTATGTATGTATGTATACCTGTAGACATCCGCAGGTGTTCCGTAGTTGTCTGCACACAGTATCTCTGGTGCACACCAATGTGGCGTTCCCACACACAACGATAGCTGATAGTCTGCATGGAGTAGTGGAGCTTCGGGATCGAGTCGTCCCTCTCCTCTAACAGACTCTTGATTCTTGCCTTCTTCTCGTACCAATCGAGCTGCTCCAAAATCGGCCACCTTGACTACCCATCGCTGGCTGACCAACAGATTACCACTCTTAAGGTCACGGTGCACACGAGGAGGACGTTGACCGTGAAGAAATCTCAGTCCTTTGGCTGCCTCTAGAGTAAACCTTAGTTTCAGACTATCTTCCAACTCGATGTCTTCGTTTTTTAGAATCGCCGCCAACGACCCTCTAGCCATATACTCCACAACGAGAAATGGGCAACCGTCATCATGGTAGCGACCGCCTCCAAGAAACAGAACGATGTTCGGATGTCTAATGGTTCTCATCACCTCGATCTCCCGCTCGAACTCCAACTCGATTCTGTCGAGATGTTGATGGATTCCTTGCAACTTCTTGACTGCCACGATCATCTCTCTATACTCCGCTTGGTAGACCTCGCCGTATCCTCCGGGAGAGTCTCGATCGATCCGTTGTCGCAGTGCTAACTCTTTAGAGTCGATGTTCCAGCTGTTAGTGAGCTCTATTAACTCTTGCTCCTTGTGTCTGATCATGTCATCGTGATTTCTTCTTGTTCTTCGAAATTTGGCCACCATAACGGCGACGAGTGCAAGAAGAACGACTCCTGCTAGAAATCCCAATCCAGCCATATAGTAGGTTGGAACGGTACACAGTCCGTCTTCATCGTTGGTAAATCCGAATTGGCACAAGCAGTTGGGCTCCGGACCTGGCAACGTAACAGTAGCCTCGCAAGCCAGGCTCTTCCGCGCAGTCGCTGAACTAAACGCACGTGAATGACGCGAGGACGAGGAGCTTTTGCCGGAATTGAGCCTGGCTTGCGAGGCTAACGTAACAGTACATGTACCGTGACCACAATATCCGGGCACACACTGCCTGCACATTTCGTTGCTTGTAGACGCTTTATCTAATGTGGTGAGACCGTGTGGACATCGAGAGCAGTTGGAATTAGACGTGGCAGCGTAAGAGCCCACAGAGCAATCAGAACACGCGTATTTCATAATATCAGCACTTTGCGTGCCCGGTGGGCAGGCCGGTCTGTACATATAAAAACCACTCCAGTCTTCCAAGATGTCGCCTGATGAAAGTGAATTCGTTGGAATTCCACCGAAATACAAGAGAAGGTCGTTCCAAACAATAACCGTCGGACCGAGTATGGTGTCGCGATAAGCTGGTTGACTGATCAACCGCAACCATCGTACAGATGCAGGGTCATACATCCACACGCCTGCCGTTGCTGGTTCCAATGGACAGCGATATTCTGGAAGTTGCATCTCGAAATTAAATCGCACTTCAAAGTAGCTACTGCAACCGCCTGTGATCAGCATGTGGTCACCAAACTGGTTGGCGGTAGGTGCACACAGTTTGCCTGGACCTAAGCCTGAGTAAATGATCTCTTGCCATCCAACTTTGCTTGATAGGTTGTACTTCCATAGACTATTTGAGCACCTGCATTTCATTACCATAACAGACAAATTTCTATTTTCAGTTCGGGAAATACTATTGTCGGTTCCAGATCCACCATATACATAAAGAGTTTGGTCAATTTTGACTAAAGAGGATAAATAGGAATTGTATGGACCGGAATTGTCTAGCAAAAGCCACTTCACATTAGATTGCTGGTATGAAAGATCTACCGAATCTCTATTTGGCGGTAAAGTGAAACTCCAGAGATCCCGCCGGACAATCATTTCAAAGTTACAATTTCTTGAAACCACTCTAGCGCCTCCGTACAATATCATTGTTCGCTTGTCTGATGCGACAGCAGAATGCGCCATTCTTGGCAGTGGCCGCCGCCCTGTCTCGGAGTACTTGACCCAAACTCTCAGCTGGTTGTAATAGCCCCAAGTTGAATCGTGAAATGCAATCATATCCATACATAAGGAGAGCATCTGCACTCGCACACCACCGTAGTAAATTAGAATAGAATCTGATAGAACTGTTGCTGTAGAAAGTAATGCAAAAGGTGGTGCATTGCTTGTTACGTCTTTTTCTGTTGACCATTTGGAAGTAGTTAAATCCAATCTTTCCATCATGGTATCCAGGGCAGGTTGCTGGTTCCTGTCATGTCCTATGTTAAGGCCACCAAACAACAGAATCTCGTTCTGTGCAGGTGTTAGTCCGCCCACGCTAAACAATTTCCCTTTAAGAGGATTGCGCTTAATATCCGGTTTTCTCGACCAAATCCAAATGTCTTTATCATTATCATCACATATAGTCAACTCCCACATCTCACTAGGAGCTGAACCTTGCATAACTCGTCTTGCAAACGCTAAAACACTTTCTCTTAACTGAGCTGTAGTAACGAGAGACAAAGACCAGTTAGGTGGTTCCTCTGAGGGAGGAATAGAAGAATTTTTTCGAGACCATCTCCCTTCAATGACATCATAAGCGTCGAACGACCGAGAGCAACAAAGTAGAATATATTGCTTTTGATTTGAACTCGTGATATAAATTATCCGCCCAAGACCGGATTGGCGCACGTAGCAATTACTATGTTTCGACCATGTGCTTGCTGACAACGAATATGACCACACTTCCCAACACAGACCGCTTCCTTTGGGCGACAAGTGATACTTGCCGTCTCCGTAATACATCGGCGAGCCAACAACGTACAACTGTGTCTTACTAGATATTGAAACGGCTCCTGGGTAAGCTAATCTCGGAGCTGTTTGTTGAAATTTGATCCACTTGTAACTCAGAGGAACATCGTTGCTACACACGAGCATCCACATATCATTGAGACCCTCGTTTGCGTACGAATCCCACGTGTAATCATTCCGATAAAATCCGCTGTAAATGACCATAGATTCCTTGCAGGTGCATGACGTCTTCTGGAAGTGCACTACAGCAGCGGTGTGTCTGCATCTCGGAGTGACGTGAACCTTTCCAGTCTTAGATTCAACGGACGTGTCAACTCGTCTCCAGACCTTTTGTTTCATATCAAATATCCACGTTTCGTTGCTACAAGCTTTGCTTTTAGATGAAGACCGAGACTGATAACCACCAAACAGCAGAACTTGCGTGTCACAAAGTGTTACCATCGTGTGGTGTGTGATCCCTCGAGGTCCTGATTGTTGTCTGATCACTTCCCAAGAGTTAGAATGATAATCATAGATCCACGTTCTGTCGTCAGAATCACTGCTCTCACCACCATACAACAGCAGCAATTTTCTAAACTGTTCGTTTGCCGTTTTGTGTAGAACGCGCGTTGCTTGTGCATGCTTTCTTGCTATCGGGCTGTTTCTACTCCAACTGTAGAGAGGATGCCATGTATTTGGTTCAAGCCTGTCCCATGTCATTGTCTCACTCTCCTGCCAACTAGAGTTTAACGCCCTCGAATCACATACCAACACCAACAGCAGTTGCGCAGCCAAGCATAGTAACAGAACGGCTGAACTTGTACTACTCATTTTGTGGAAAGATAGAAGTAGCAGCCGTGCTTCAACGCTAACTAAACTGATAACGCAAGCGGTCCCCTTAGACTGTCATTCTGCACTGAATAATTCTCCAGAGAAATTTAGCAGTGTTAAGTAATAATAAAACGCTCATCATCGTCAGTTCATTGTCGTTCCTCGCGCTAACCGTATCTGACGTACACTTTCTCGAGTAGGCCATGCCAACTGATAGCATCTCCTTCAGCACGGTCATCGTTAGTCACCAAATTTTGACACGTTATAGTGCTTTGCGAACACTTCACCAGGCAGGTCAGACAGCTTTAAGACACTTAAAGTATCCATTTAGTGGACAATAGATGCGAAGTAGAAGTTCTTGTATGAAAATCACGGGCTACCTTGTTTCTTAATTGCTCCTATCCATTTATCAGTTCTGGTGTCGGAGGCGCCCGTCATTCCAGGTACACAAAAGACTTTCCACCGACATTCTCACCTAGGGGTGTACGTGTAGAATACTTCCCAACGCGTGTCTGTATGCATTGGGATTGCTATGTGTACTCAGTTGTTTTAATTAACTTATACTTACCGCAAGAATTTCACTTTTCTGACGGTTAGTAAGCAGAGAAACTGTTGCCCATGGACGAATTCTCCTAAGACAAAAACAACAATTTACCACGGAACCTAGCAGAACGGCCGAACCTAAGAGAAGTGAAAGGAATATCTACGACAAAGTTTATGTCCAAATAGCGTATTTTTAGCAAAGCGAAGAGGCAAGGAATCAATAGATTATTTTCTTGTTGGAAATTTACCACCACGAAATGACCATTGAGGTCTCTATGTGAATTATTGGAATTGAAAATTTATATACAGTTTGCAACATTTACATATCATTACTCTATCATAAACATGTCAGTGTGCACACGTGATGGATTCTTAGACACGCTAATCCCCGTTCCGCAGAACCGGATCTCCCTCTAAATCCGCCTTTGATCTAATCTCAAGTTAGCTGTTCATGTAAAGTCAAACAATAAACAATAGAGATAACTTCATCTTAGATGCTAGTCTAAACACAATAGACAACTCATATAAACACTAGAGGCAAACTATAGCGGATATATTGGTTACTTTACAAAGGTACATGACTAGCTCTCATGGTCATGCAAACTGTTCCTTCTATTTTCCCCACACTGAGTGTTGGAGAGAAAGTAGCATGATATGATATGTGAGATTAACACGTTGACTGCCACTGATATGTACAAAAGCGACTACAGGTGTCAAAATCACGCCAGTCTGACACCCTATATCCTACACGTGTCACTTCCTCTATACTCAGACTAGATTTAGATCTAAGATTTGGCAACCGTTGTGCCAGATCTCTTCTTCTGAGCCCCCTTTACCATTCCCAAGCACTACATTATTTGAACCAAATAATCCTCTCCACCCGTTAAGGTACTTTGAATTATCATGAGCGGATATAGCAGTTCTCCAATTTCCTATCAGTTGACACAAGGAAGACCTTCAAACCAGATGACAGCTTGTTTTAGTTCACTTCTGGTAAGTACTTGGCTTTTGTGTGTTAAGCATGGTAATATGCAGTCTGCATGTGGTTCATGTCACTATAGACTCAAACGTTAACGTGAGTATAAAGAACACCCAAGACAAAAGATCACAGTACAGCAAAGGGTAATTTCTTACTACTCATTCCAATCATTCAATATGTCATAGAACAAATCTTAAATTTGCATCACACAGAGAGAACTGGCGCAAACAACATACAACTATGAATAATAACAGCAACAAAGAAAATCAGACCAATTACAGTATTACAAGAAAACGGCAATAAATAAAGACATACCGCACTAGTGTCAGAAAACAACTCTCTAGAAGCTATTTTACTAAACACAAAAGTTTCTTCAACCAATCAACTGTTACTCGAGCTGCGTCAGTTCTTGATAACGCAAAGGCAACAAAATGATTCTAACTGCTGCAGCTACAGACAGTCCTGATATCTCACTTACTGAATATACACATGTGACATTCATAATACCTACAATCAGTAAAGACAAAAGCGTTCTTTGATTGGGATAATACCTAACCAACACGATTTGATGATTGTGAAAGTGTTTCAAACTTGTCGTCTTTGTCTCCTAATTATATGTACCACGAGAAGAAGACTTGTTGACATCAAAATTGTACCAACATGACATTGGTAGGGATCGTTGCAGATGCTTCTTGGAGCATCATTCCACGCAACTTGTAAAGATCTTAATCGCTACAAACTACAGATGAAATCCATGTCAAAAGGTGCAAACAATATCTTAACCTCACAATCAATAGACACCCTTTGACTCAAACAGCAATGAAAGTATGGCCGAGATGTTTCCATTGGTGAAATAATTCTAACTGACAACTATCCAGGGAGTGGCATCCACCTTGCTTTACTTGACATAAATCAATTGCACTTTGTCGTTTTAAAATTAAAATACCAACTTGCAATCAACAGCAAAGATAGTACATATGCAGTGATTGTAAATGCTTGCAGTGCCATATAACAAGCAAATACTGCATCATCAGCATATGCAACAGCTCCAACAGGACATGTCCCATTGCTGAACTCACGTGGAAGGACCACCAAAAGCGGTTGAAGGAATGCCTAGTGTCGAGACTATAGCATTATCAACACAGCAACTACATCCAGACGATGCCAACTGTTTAAGATGTAATCATTAATCTGAATACAGAATAAACTGGCAATAACACTCCAACCTGACAAACACCATTTCTAAACCTGACCCCATATAATCCTGGCATCATATGCAACACTGCAAAGTAGAACACTGTATTGTTGAAGCCACATGTAATATTTTGATAGACCATGACTGACTCAATCAAATGATTGAGAAGTATCCATAAAACAAGAGAAAACCAGAGAACCCCTACGCTAGTGTTAAAATACTCCATATCTTCGAATCTTACAATAAAACAACCTGTAGTAGTAGTATACTATCCCCTTTAAATCTAAAGATCTTACCGTATTACCCGATACAAGGGCAAGGCTCTTATTAGAACATTTTGGTACTATGTGCATGCCTTTGCATGTACGGGGTGGTTATAGGGAATAGGTATAGAGGCCATGGAATTCCCTGGAGCATATATTGCAGAATTAGGACATCACTGATTCTGATTCTGTTTTGGTTGCTTCAAAGAACCTTCCCTCTACAAAGCGTTCAAGATCACGCCTATAGAGTTACTCATTTTGAATACATGCAGTATGAAAAACCCATGAAGCTGATCATGAGCAGAATTATCAGTCGGCCTTCAATTGACATATGCACATTAGCATTCACAACGTTTCACTAATAGATACTTCTGGCTGAATGGGTAATCAAAAGTTACACTCGTTCCCATTCCCTTCTTCCACTCTACAGTCCACAGTTTACTGTGGCAAACGTGCTTCACTTACAACGTGCAATCGCACATGTCACGGTCACGTGTTAGAGATGTGCTCACCGCTAACAACCAACAACCAACTCATTCCTAACCGTTCAGTGCGGGTGCATGCTTACCTGTAGTAGAAGTCGACCATTGCCTTCGATGATTGTACAAAACGGACGAGAACTGTAGTGCAATACTACGTCATACTCAATGACACATACTGACTGAAAACCAGTGTACAGTGACTGAATGAGGTCGTTACTATCGCGTGTTAGCTAGACAACCGTTTGCGTTACACACGACGTGCCTACCTCGGACTCCCGCAACTCACGCGGATGGTCTCACTACTCACTATAAGATCTAGCCGGAAAAAAAAGACAGAGAACAGAATCCCCTGCTGCATACACTGAACGAGAGCAACGTCTATCTAGACACATTCTGAGATATTGACATATTCTTTGCATTAGGATTGTCAGCAAATAATAAATTAATTAGTTAAGCATGTATAAACTCTATATAATTTATACTGATGTTTTGTCTTCTGTAGTAATTGATGATAACATCTATGAGCATATAATCACTGGTCAGTCATACAACAAATAATGACTATAAAAAAGGTGTACAGTACCCTTGGCATTCGTCTATTCTTGTTGTGGATAAACTCTCTAAACGCTTGAGCTCCATGAAGAGGTCCAACAGCGGTGTCCTAAAATACATACACAGATTCTATACAAGAAGGTACAAGGAGGTAGTACTTGAGGATCTCTGTGGGCAAGTTGATAAATGTAACTCCACCTCTTAATTAGCAAAATATTTCTGATTCGCAGTCAGGGCAAGGTATTGATTAGTGGCAGTGCTGATAAGAATTTCATTTGTCTATCATCTGTCTGTCTGTCTGTCTGTCTGTCTGTCTGTCTGTCTGTCTGTCTGTCTGTCTGTCTGTCTGTCTATTCCTCAACACATATATTTCAAATACAACAAAATTTCAACCAGAATTTAGAAAGCAAGCCTTTTCAATGAAATGTCCTTTTCATAATCGATCACAACTAAATTAGAACCCATACGGAAAGAAAAAACAAGCTGAACTATTTACAACAAATTGACAGTCATAAAAAATCATCTGTTTGTCTGTCTGTCAAATACATACATTTTTAAAAATAAAATCATACAACAGCAAACATTTAGCTTTCTGTCTGTCAAATAACATTTATTGAACATTTTATCTATCATACATGTCTGCAATGCAAATACGCTGTCCAACTACTATCAGTGTTGGTGAATTAAAACTAAACTCAAAAGAAAACTTGAAAGAACTACTAACTCTAGAAACTCTAAAAGCGGCTATACTGCGTGCAAAGCCCTCAGTGTCAGCTAAAGGCTAAAGTACTGAGTGGCATAAAAGTCACATTTGTTGTCTCCAGTCAATGAAGATGACTTCTTTGAGATGGTATTCGCATTGCAGACTTGAAGTTGGAAAGCGCTTGCTCCAGAAATCAATAAACTCTGCTGCATTTAGTCTTCCGACTTCATCTGATGACTTCTTTGCCATCTATTTTAATAAATTTCCATCCATCAATCCTCATGTTCTAAAGTGTTCCATTACTATTTTTCCTGTCTGTCTGTCTGTCTGTCTGTCTGTCTGTCTGTCTGTCTGTCTGTCTCTGTCCAGTATAGCTCTGACTTATTTCATTTGATGACCGACAAATCCTTAGTCAGTTGCATACCAGTGCCTCCATTCTCTTCTTCATGACAGACATTGCTTTCTTATCTGCTTCTTTCGGATCTCGAAGTGGCACCCCATTGCTTCGTTGCTGCCATAATGATGTTGGAAGATACCAAGCGCCATACTTTCTACCTCTCTCAACCCAACTAGGAGCATGTGGCTATCAACACACTGAAAGTAAAGAAAACGTTCCAAAAGACATCAATGCTGAGCTCACTGGTTTGTCTCCTTGTTCAAGCTTCTCCGTTTTTGATAATGGTCTGTAACTCTGCTGTTCACTAAGCTGTTGTGATGAACTAGTTCCTACTTTGTTTAGTCGTAACTCAGCAGGTACATTAAGCAGTTCAACGACATGAATTGGTACAGATAGAGATGGCTAAAATACCAACATGAAATTGAATTTAATTGTAAATATTAGTACAACAAGACGTCATGACAACAGTCAAAGTTTAGACAGGTGAGTTGAGCATTCCCTGCAAATAAAACATAGTAACACTACAGAATGAGATTCTCACCTTTGTCTCATAACCACTTGCAAAAAGGCTGTGTACTGTTGCTTCATCGATACTCTCAGCATTGTCTCCCTGTGCACATCAACATGTAGTAGTTAAGTATAGCTTGGCAAATCCTTTGCAGACAGATTTACCAAGTTCTTGACCCATTCACAAAATTCAGCTGTAACAGCATGAACTCGTGTTTCCTATAATGCATCAAGACGAGAACTCACAACATGAACTATCTCTCAACTTTCACATACTCACTACTGACAACAAACATGGATTAAGACTCGCGTGTGCAAGCTACTAACTGGAGACGGCAATCGAGCACTGCTTGTGTCCTTCAATCCCCTTGAATTCGTATGATTGCCATCAGTTCTGTCAAGATTAACTGTTGATTGGGGTCTCCATCTGTAGCTTGGCCGTTTGACATGGTTTCTACAAAAAATACAAATAGACAATTTTTAACCTACACTTTAGCGAAAGGACTGAGTTTTCTAAAGTATATGAAGTCAGAAAGTGGAAGCAGTAGTGGCACTGTTAAGTTGTCAACATGCTACGAGCTCTAGCTCACACTGCACCAACAGGCAAGAAACTTTTATCAGCATGCATTCTTAGATCTGCCATACATAAACTTGTCCAACACTTTGCTGTGCTACTCAATTCACATAAACAGAATTTACTGTTCTAACTAGTAAATAAAGCTGTGTTCTACTCGCTTCATAGCTACAAGCGCGCGCGCGCGCGTGTGTGTGTGTGTGTAACAAATATTCAAGTTTGCATTCTTTGTGTGCATTCTTGTATACAAGTGTATCACAAAAAAGTCAGTGCACTGTACTTGTCAGATGATGTTAGTTGATGCAGTGAGGGCACCAGTAGTATTGGTGACTCAATAAGCAGTTCATCAGCCACACTGTCCTAGAGAGAAAACATTATGCGAAGAAGACAACCTGAGTCACGAAGACATCAAACTTCTTTTTCATCGATTTCACTACTCGCTTCCTAATGAGAATAATACAGTCACCGTAATTATACATAAGTATTGAGTTAATAGAGACAGAAAAACAGACAAAAAATATAGTACATACATGTACATGCCATACTTCTTCTAATACAAGCCCACTACTTGCATTGTTTGGAATGGTCCATAGACTAGACTTGTATTAGAAGGAGAGAAATTATTGGAATGAGGGCTTCTATTTTCCAAACCTCATTACGACAATGCATAATGGCTCATACGGTACATACTACAGCAACATGTGGTTTTTAGAAGGTGAGCATCTATTAATGGAAATGAGCCCCGAACTGCGTGTTCATGAAGGTGGGAAATTATTGAAAGGATGCGTTTGCATTAGAAGAAATACGGCATACATACAAATAGACAAACAGACACGCAGGCAGACAGCCTTTTCATCAGATGAAGCAGGAAGACCTAATGCTGCGGAATTTTTAGACTTTTGGAGGAAAAGATTCTCTGTACAATTACAGAAGTGTAATGTTCAAGTTATATCAGAGAAACTTAGCATGTTGTGCGGTGGGTCTGAGAGGCCTGACTCTCTCAGCACCCAATTTTTTCCTCATTAGTCTTAGTTATATATACCGGTAAGTGTTTTAGTTTGCTGTAATGTTAGCTTTCAATGAACATTAGTCTAGTTGTATTACTGTAGTTCTTTGCACAATTGTATCATAGTTTGATGTAAGAAATAAAAGACAGACAGACAGACAGACAGACAGACTAACAGACAGACAGTAGAGTTGCTTAGTTGTGTTGTATGTAGATTTCAATGTTGAAAATATATGTATTGGACAGACAGACACACAAACAGACAGATATTGTATTTAATAAAAGACAAACAGACGGACAGACAGACAGACAGACAGACAGACAGACAGACAGACAGACAGACAGGCAGACAGATTGTTTTATTCTTTCCCAAACTGTAAATGTAACAATCACAATAACGAAAGCATCCTAAGCATTAACAAAATCTACTGAAATGTCTGAAGTCAAAGCTATTATCCTAATGAACATAATGCTGAATATCTACATCAAATAAAAAATAATCTATCTTACCTACATGTAATCTACTTCTCTTCTTTAGTATAACTCTAGCATTACATCTCTGCATAATTATAGAAATCTGTTTATGCTATCTTGTCCTAAAGTCAGCTTCAGTACTTCTGCCCTCCAAATCTTTTGATTTCTTCGAGAGTGAGCTCAGGAAGTTATCAGCCTCCTGACCCCAGAACCCAAAGTGTTCAAAGACCAGAGGAACTAAGTTAGGTGTTGTGCCATCCTAAACTAACAAAGCTTCATATTTGCTTTTCTTTCTCATCTCACGTCTCTCAGCTGCACAGTCTGCCTCTTTAGACACTCTATTTAGAATGTCTTCGCTCCAAGGGTGAGCCATGCTTACGTCCAACTCCAGAGCTCAAAATTAGTTTTTAAAGTAAATCGGCCGTATGGCTGGTGATGCCAGAAGTTAGCCGGTCATTCAATATTTTACCGGTTGTCTAATTTAGTTAGTAATCAAAAGAATTTAGTAATAAAAGTTAGTAATCACTAATTTAATTAGCAATCAAAAACCAAGAAGCAACAGTCAGTTGAATACACATTACTAAAGAAAAAGGCATTTAGTTTACAACATGAAAGCACCTAAAATTGCAGTAACTAACAAAACATAGGAAACTGTGAACTGCTTTCCCTAATAATGTTACAGTTTTACATCAAATTACGCAATTTACTCTAACACTACATTATGACCATCTTTGTTTGGAGATGTACAGATCTGAGATGCTATTCTGACAACATGCAAGTTGTGCTAGTGTGACGATGCAAGTTGTGGTAGCGTGACCATATCTCACTCATCATTCAAGATCCAAGAGTCCCAATCATCCAGAGATACTGACTGCTCTTCCTCACATATTGTTTCAGTTTTCAGTTGCCTCATTGATCACTGAAGTGTTGATAGATGATCTCGCTGCTGTTGCATTCAATTTCTTTTTTAGGAGTGACTTTCATGAACAGTCTGACCACCATAACTGTACAGCAGCGCTTGAATCAAAATTTTCAAGTTCATTTCCCTCAACACTGACCTCTAGCAGATCAGATAACGTCGTCTAAGACTGCTCTACGATCATTTTTAATAAGTCTTAAGTGGGAGTTCAAGTGGCTCGTTGCAGAGCTGTTATGCAGCATGCTGACGGAGTTGCTGGTGGTTTTCTTCCTTTCCAGTCAAGGACATCGCAATACCCCAAAAAAGCAATTGCCACCAGCTCCCACACGCACAGGCTCATGGGTCACCGGGGCATCTTTTGGGTAAAGAAACTGTGCAACTTTGTCCAGATACATAACGCTCTAACAATGAATTGAAAGGCAAAAAGCAACAGGAAAGTTTGAACAGATGTTTAGTATACTATAAGCTCACTAACTCTGACACTCCAGAGAGAAAGACAATTGTATGTTAGTTCCTTGCCCAAGGAAATTATGTTTGTGGCCCTCCCGCACTCAAACTCTGACCTGAAGGTCCCGGATGTTGCCAATCTCCAACTGCACACTCTAACCAATTGAGCCACATACATACATACATACATACATACATACATACATATATACAGACAGACAGACGGACAAATACTGTAAGCAAGCGAGCAAATAGTTTGGTGACATGCAAGCTTTAATAAAATAGACAGGCAGTCTTTCAATTACAGTAGAACCTCACTAGTCAAAACACTGGGTAATCCACAGTCCAGCATGAGGCCTCACAAATCCAGAGACCATGTTAGAAATTCCAAGGCAACTACTACGTTTGGGTTATCAAGCATGTTGTCTGGTCAATACTAGAAGGTTAAACATCTACACAAATGCTGACCGTAAATGACAAACAGCAATCTATCGCTGATGAATTAAAGACAATGTTGTGCAACATACACTTAGTTAGTGATATGATACTGAGTAAAGCACAATTTCAGAGGCCAAGCTTTTCAATAATTCAACCAGCTATCTGCGGGAAGGTACAGTACAGTGCTGTTTAGATTAACAAGGTTCTACTGTGCATGTAAGTCATTTTGACTTTAATTGCAACAAATAAACACAAGACTACGAGGCTTGTCTCACCGATGCTATCACTTCTGGATCTAAAATGTCCATCACCTCATCAAATAGCTGACCGACACACACATACCAATGTTTAGATACATTCTGCATATGCATTGAACATCAATGTCCCATACATCTGATGATACTGCTTCTTGTAAGTGAGGATAGAAACCAAGAGGGTGAGAAACAAGACTGTCTTCAATGTCATTGACGTAATCTTGACGTCTTTGCTGGCCAGGAAGAGTTCTGTTGATAGAAAAAAAAAGTTAGTTTAGTCTGTAATATCATCTGCAGTAACAAAGTTCAGCTTTCAATTCACTGTAGAGTCTGACTGAAATGTCGAATTGTCTGTCAACACGCTTGCCGTCAGTCTTTTATTCTGTTCATCTACCTATTGATCACTCAGTTTTCCTGCACTGTGACTCACTTGTCTGTCCGTCTGTCCGTCTGTCTGTCTGTCTGTCTGTCTGTCTGTCTGTCTCAGTATTTCCATTTAAATCAAACGTTTTCTGTCTGTTACCAATGTAGTGTGTGTGTGTGTGTGTGTGTGTGTGTGTGTGTGTGTGTGTGTGTGTGTGTGTGTGTGTGTGTGTGTGTGTGTGTGTGTGTGTGTGTGTGTGTGTGTGTGTGTGTGTGTTTGTCTGTCTGTCTTGTCTGTCTGCATACTATCCTGCAAGTACGTTAGATGATTTCAGTCAGTAACAAAGAACATCAGTTACTTAGAAAAAACTGCAACTTCTTTGCTAAAACGTGGCCGCTCTGTTCTACTCCTCGCTTTAATTTTTCTTGCACTACCACCAGAATTCACCAACGTGCTCGATTGAATTAACGGCAATTGTATACCCTCACTCTAAACAAAACCAGACAACATGACAACATTATTTCAACAACAAGTCAACATATTGCCTATCTTTCTAACAAATACAAAAAGCATAGTAACAACAAAATCATATTATTGAAATAGTGACAGCGGCATAGCGTGACCTCTAGAAATGGGGGGCTAGACTTAATCTGCTATGGGACACGCCCACTTCTTATTGGCTTTAAATTAACTTATTGTTAAATCAGTGGCACATCCAGACAGGAGAAAAGGCGATGCAAACTTGGACAATTCAGCGAGGTTTCACTAAATGTTTGTGAATACCACGGTATACATTCATGTTTCATTACCAGATGAATTTCATATATATAACATAGTATCATGGTATATTATTATGACATGTACTCATGAGGAACACGAAACATACATTAGCTATGTCCTGTATGTTCAAGAAAGACATTCTGAGAGGCTGTTTTGTTAACAAACGTATCCAAGCTTGCATCCTTGTCAGTTCTATAGTAGAAGTGAATGTAGTGCAACTCCATTGAGTCTTTTTTGGCTCATTGTAGACTTTAGGTACTATGTTTTAAGACGTTAAGATGTTAGACCACTGGTACTGGGCTAACAGACCTACAAGCAACTGGTTACAAACAAGAGTAAGAAGTCAGGAAAATAACTTTGTCACATTGTTTGATAGGATCCATAGGAATGATGGTTGTCTCAGTTTGCTGTCCAACACAACACACCAAGCATTACATATTACAGTCCAGAAATTTAAGACTACGCCTACAAATGATGAGGGAGCTATAGCCCGGCCTAACCCGTGCACCATGACTACGCAGCATTAAGAAAGTAAGTCACAGTCACCTCCACAACCACAAGTACAAACGACCGCGTGTAATCACAACATATCAATTCAAGTTACTTGTTGATTTCATCATGTTGGAAATGGATGTCTCTATATTGACTCCTTACCCTCACAAAGCTTTCAACTAGTTGGTCGGCACTCGGTATCCATCACAATGACAGTGCTCTAACCTGTCGTCATGAAGGTCTGGCTGATGGGTGAGGGTGGAGCTCGAGTCTCGGCAAATGCACCAAAACTGCAATTTGGTTTCGTGCTGATAGGCAGGGAGAGTTAAAGACCTGGACTCCGACCCACACACCTTGTCACGTTGGAGCCTAAAGAGGCATCCAACAGAGAAGATAGGGAACCAGGGGATGGAGGGAAACTGCGAAGCGATTGAGAAGCGGACAAGGTGTGCTGCTACTGCACGAAAACCAAGAGCTGAGTTCACGCCGCGTATAACGCACGAGTACTAGCATGATCACACCCTGACCGCACACAAGCGCGGCTCGAGGGTGGAGTCAACCTCATCTAACTGTGTTAGACATCATCTAATATAGTGCTAGTAGCACAATAAACTAGAATGGCTACTCAAACACATCATAGTGTATCAACACATCATGTGACAATGTTTTGCAAACTATAAAATTGTTCAATTAGTCAATCACATGCAATCGTTATTTTCCAGCAATAAACTAAATGACTAAGAAAATAAACTTAACCACTTATAAATATAAATTCCATGCTAATAACAGCTGGATAAGATATCATTATCAGTTATCATTAATTAATTAATTAAGTTGGATTGCAACACTCCTAGCTCACATGTGTGCTTCTTCAAGCTCTCAAGTTCAAGAATCAACAAGCTACAGGGGCAGTTCTAGGATTTGCCCGAAGGGGGAGGCACCAACGTGGTTCAAACATGCGCATTTGTGTAACTCGGATGTTGCCTCGTAGCTCAGAATCGTGCCGTTGAGCAAAAGGTGTTCGCTGCCGCAACAGCATTAGCCTTAATTAATGCCAACAGACACATTGTTACAGTGTCACACACCGTGAGTGTATGACTGACCAATGGTCTGAAGGAGGCGCGTGCCCCTCTCGCCCATGCCTATACCCACCCGAGCTAGGCCTCTCTTTTTATTGCATGTCTGTTTATCATCAGTGATATCACCCAGGCTCTTTCACACTGCTGTGAGCGGACGGACCATTACCATTATCCATTATGTACACGTGGCAGAGAAAGTCAGCAGGCAGTTACTCAAGGAACCTAACAGATCAGCATTAGTCTATAGTCCTACTAAAATTTTAGATTAGACACTCCTACTAACATACCATCTAAGCATCTCGTAAAAATCAGACATAGAAGAAGCCAAGACGTACGATCCACGTGCTCTGGTTGGATCACAGATGCATATTAGGGTAAGTGTACCTAATTGTGGACACTCTCCGGTAAGTTGAGTTACAATCGCAGTTTTCTCTGGTAGCCTGCACGAAGAGACAGGGAAACATGTCCGATATATGCACCAATCTTAGAAGCTTCGTAACAGTACCTGTACGACTAGAATTGTACAACATCAGCTAGCGCACTAGCACAATATATGGGATAACGTCTGTAAACAGCCTGGATGCGGGGTGTATCCTAATTGTGGACTTTTTTTTTCCGTTACAGAAAACGACTAAGCTTGAGTAACAGCTGGACTAGATACCTGAATGGTTGCCTCACAAGCTGGTATTTTGGGCCGCAATCAAAACCATGTTCTGTGGTGTATCACCTCTGTGTAGAATGGCGTCATGTCTTTCAAATTTTGCAGAAACCAAGTGTTCTGTCTACGATAGAATGCAGGAGACAATCGATCATGTTTAGATGAACGTCTGAACTGTAAACTGTGGTTCGAGCATCTTTTGAGTTGCTGGTGGAGCTGATTATTGATATCAGACAAGGTAGTTTTGACCTTCCACCTATCCTAGGTGAGTTTGTAGGTTTTCATTTTGTGTCTTATTGTTGCCTGATCTAGTAGCAGTGAAGACGGTCAATTTCTGACTGGATTATGAATGTCGGTGATATTGACATTCCACCTACTTTGTTCGTTCTCATTTCATACCCTATTGTGGCCAGATGTAGTAGCAGTGAAAACAGCTAGATTGTCAGTGGATTACTGATGTCTAGATCTAGTATGAGTGAAGATATTCATGTGTTTACTGGACTGGAATTACACGTTCGCTCCATGCACATAATACGCATCTTTAGGACGTTACAGTCAACGTAACTATGGGCTCAAAACTTTACCAAGATACTCGATAATTGCTTAAATAATGTCAGGGCACTTTCATGATCCAATAAAAGATCGATTCGTATACCTCGAATTTGTGGACGTGATGGGAGGAACTTTGTAGGTGCCAACAGTTCCGCAGGTGAATCGTGGTGATACACAACAGAACATGGTTTTGATTGCGGCCCAAAATACAAGCTTGTAAGGCAACCATTCAGGTATCTAGTCCAGCTGTTACTCAGACCCAGTCGCTTTCTGTGGCGGAGAAAAAATGTCCACAATTAGGATACACCTCTGTTTGGGCTGATCACAGACGTTATCCCGTATATTTTGCTAGTGTGCTAGCAGACGTTGTGCGATTCTAGTCGTACGAGTATTGTTCCAAAGCTTAGACATTGGTGCATACATCGGACATGTTTCCCTCTCTCTCCGTAGCAGGTCACCAGAGAAACAGCGTTTGTAACTCAAATTACCGGGGAGTGTCCACAATTAGGAACACCTACCCTACATGAATAATGGTGTAATGGTGAAATCAATGTGGCCTGTCATTTGGATGCAAGCGGGTGATGAGAAACAGACATGCAACAAATAGGAGCCTTAAGATTGTCACGGTAAAAATATTTCACTATTTTTAGAAAAATTAATATTAATTAATTTTTTAAATAGTTAATATTAATTAATATTAACTTACAGAAAACAGTGCTTCTGGGATCTACTCAGATCCTTCGTAAAGTCATGTCTTCTTTCTAGACAGCCATGATGGTCTAAGTACTTCTGAAGCAGGGTTTGCTTCCGGTACTTTTAGTAGACTTTACAAACCAGACTGATCTGGTTGAGCAAGACAACATAAATAATATAAATCAGGATTTCAGCATTCACTCTTTACTGTCTAATACTGTTCAGTGTGCTAGCTTCTCTATTAGTGTAGAGAGTACTTACTCCTGCCTGTCAAGATATGGAAATCCCTACATGCAAACTGCATAGCAACCTACTTGAGACCGTTGGATTATCTTCGTTCCATCTCGTAGTGGAACTCCTGTCCGAAAGTCTTCGCCTCCGTCTCCGATGAACCTCCATTCTGAAGAGTCTACCGGGATTGCCTCCTTCGTCTTGATGACTTTCGTACGCAGACGCTCTTTGTACCTAAACCTAACTTCCTCATCACAACGAACACAAACAGACATCTTTGTTATACCAAGGCTGACGCCGCGGTGGTCTTTCGGTTTTGGTAGATACGAGGAGGAGATCATACTTGTGCTCCGCCATCTTACATCGCCATAACAACGAAATTGCAACATCCGGGATACCCGCGCAATTAATATTAATTAAAATATTTTTACTTACCAATTGAATACTCATGGACAAACTACAGACATGGGCATAATTATGGAGCCACTCTGCGCATATGACTTAGATTTAAAATTGTTGGACTTTCTGTAATTAATTTGTAAATTCTGTAAATAATTTACTAAAATGTCAGTTCAATCAATTTGAAAGTTAATAATAAAAATCGTTTTCAAAAAACTTCAAACCAATAAAATGACTTTGTTTATGTCAGAGAAGAAGACTATACGTTTCAGTTTACTTGCATATTGTGAGTCTGCTCTTGTAACGTCACAACACGAACTGTTTAGACATGGTAATACATGGTGGCGGTGGTTAGTCTGGTCATTCTCTAATCGTTGTTGCTACGGGTTGTCAAAACGTCCAATCAGAACAATATAAATACCCAAATAGCATGATTTGATGTAGAATCAGAGTGTCAGTAGGTATATCCATAAACCTGCAATTGTTGATTTCCATGCCTCAGCTGATTTATAGGGGGGGAGCTACATAATTATGCCATGTCTGTATACTTGCAGAACTAATTTTATTAGTACAATTATCTCATTGCAACACCATGCAGGTGATGAACACGACTATATCAAGATTATCAAATATTCACTAATTACCCAACTCTGTACCATCCACTCGTTTTATTTCAATTCGGCAGACAGCAGTAAAAATGTTAGAACACTAACAACTAATCGCGCATCTCTAATTAATTCATCAAACATTACAATCTTTGACCGTTCTCATGGTCCTCTCTCTCCACCACTGTCTGTCTGATATCTTGGCATCCACCACTCTAACTCTCTCCTGAAACGGCGACCAAACCCTCTTCGCCATAAAATGAACAAACAACACAAGAAGAATGCCGCCCAGAGCATCAACAGCAAAGTGATGATTCGAGTAGAGAGCCGCCCACGTAATCCACACAACATGCAAGACGGCAAATCTCGTTGATATCCACGGCTTACAGACAAGAACGACGACCGGCAAAGCAACATGAAGCGACGGAAACGCACCGTACTTCACCGGCGACTGCGCGTAGATACCGTGAAAGAACGGAACACCCAAGACCGAGTCTAAACGCTGAAAACCCGCCTCGTTAGGAAGAGAACTGATGAGATGTCGGTCGGCGCCGTCATACACCGCCGAGTCAACAAACCACGGCGGCGCCGTCGGGAACAAAAACTGAATGCTGACTGCAATGAGATTGACCCATCCGGCAATCCAGATGTACTGATACAATCCTCGTCGACGATTACGATTCGACGCCAAGTATATAAGAAAGAGAAACGGTAGCGGAAAGTGAAATAGGTAGGGAACGGCCGCTAGGACGTCGAGTACGGGGTGTGCGTAGGTTGCCAGTATGCGGTGCGGGTAGCACTTGAAGAGAGCGAGTTCGAGTGCGGGAAGGAACGACGTGTTCGGTTCGATGTCGCCGCTCATCGTCAGACGATGCAGCTCGGCGTAGAACTTGAAGACGACGAGATAGGCGAAGAAAGGCGCGCCGGCTCGGAGCAGGCGCGCGAGCGGAATCTGCCGCAGAGTGTCGACAAACTTGCGGACGTCGGCCTGCAAAAAAAGGCGGTGGATGTAGATGTTCGTGTATCGTCGGTCTGTTGCGGTGGCGGCTGCTTACCTTCTTTCCTTCGATGTATTTTTCGACGTCATCTCGAAGGGCTGTAGCAAACTTACTGAACGTCTGCACGAGCGGATCCTGCAAGCGACAAACAGACGCCGTTTTTAATTAATTAGCCTCGTCCCAGACTCTCTCGCGCTAGTCTTGTCCGGTAAGTACCCCTATAACTATCAAGCCTAATACTAAATTAGCATCCCAGACTCTCTCGCGCTAGTCTAGTCCGGTAAGTACCCGTATAACAATTCCAAGTCGTATGTAAACGCATTGTCAATTGTGTAGGAGTCGAGCTAACGCCTGGATGTCGCCGTTTAGATTCAAATCGCGTCTAGAAACGATTTCCACGCGAGAAACGTCGACTTCTAACCTTCGCTTTCTTTAGACTTTTACCGGCATGTGCAGTCCCGCCGTGCGAGCCCGTCGGGTAGGACATCGTCGTCTCCAAACGCTCGTTGAAATGCCAGTTGTCTGCAACAGAAACGAGAATCGGTTAGAGAGCGGGTGAGCAACGTCATCAAGTCCGGTTGCGATAGGAACCGCCATGGTTCTTGTGTCCAATCGGCGTCGCCCGTTTTCCCCCTCAACGCGACGCTCTTTCGCCCTTCTCCACGTTTAGTACGTCTTACTCACTTGTTTGTATAGCAAGAGGCGCTTCAGGTTGTCTTGTCTTGCTGGTCTTCAGTGTAAGCGGCGAGAGATGGCAAAACAGCACCGCGATGAGACGAGGAGTGGGAAGCGCCTGCGCAAGAATCCCGACGTCACGCATAACAATCGACAATCATCACGCGAGCATGACATCACCGCCCTTTCACAGAAGTCACGCGACCTTAACACGTGCACACACCACATTTGGTCAAAAGTATGTGCCATCGTATCTCTTACATACTATACAATCAAAAATGACCGTCTGAAAAACTAGTACAGTAGCCAAAATAAGCTAAAAATCAATATTTTAAAAGCTTGAACAGCATGTAGGCATGCCCATGTGTGTCAGAGATTGACTATATATACACAGTATACACAATGTATACAGACTACATGTCCGCAAAGCTGGCGAGCGTGCTGCAACCCGAACTCGCTCGAGACAACGTCCCACTCATCGGTCGCGATCTCATCGATAGAACTTGACTACTCCAATTGCTCACACAACTGAACGAGAGCTCATCAATTGGAAAGCTAGACACACAAACAAGGTCAGTATGTCGATGACATCACAGTTTACGAGCTCGTGTCATGCCCACGTGTGACAATCCTATTGTGACAATCCTATTGCCGTACATTACAATGCATCCTCCTACAAGTCCAATTAACTACTCCCACTCATCATGTACCCTACGGGCCTACGATCCCTACTGCAGTACAATGCATCATCCTACCGGTTCACTCCTGTCGTCATTCAAGATTCTGTGTGTCATACCAGACCCGTTTGCTGCATGTTCATACATACCCTACTGATATCAACTATTTTAGCAAATCTATAATTACATTTTTCCTGCTGCTTCCATCAGTTGTCTAGACGTTCAGGTCACTTGTTGATCCCTACCATTCATGCAATAACTATACGCCTTGACCAATCACGTAAGCATGTCCGATCAAAGAAAAATTGTGGTCAGTCATGAACACCAGTTGGTCGGTCAATGACCGATGACCGACTGTTATATATTCCACTCTGCTATCCAAGACCATGCACAATAGCTTCTTAATGATGATCAGTGTGCTGACAGCAAAGCAAAAGAGTAACGTCAAAGAGTAAGATCATTGTTGACCTATGAGCTTGTGAGGCAGACCGATACTAAAACACCAAGCGCCATCTGGTACAATCAGGCCTACCGTCTCTCTGATGACTGTAAACTGTCTTTCTACACTAGGGTATGCAGAGTGGTGGTACAGACAGTTGTTGAGTAAAGCCTGGTTCACAATATCATACAGAGCATCAAACTTTACAGACACCGCCTTGATGGAAACGACGGGCATCCTTTGATGTTGATGCTGGAATCGGCTTCATTTCTATTTCAGCATTAGCATCAGCATCAACGTTATATTGTGAACCAGACTCCAGCAAATGCAAATATTATATACGGGTCATTAATTAAATATCAAAAATACCTAATGTAGCCTTCAAGTGTGTCAAAAAATTAGTAAGCACATCAGAAAGACTGGCAATGGTATAAGGCTGCACACACACACACACACACACACACACACACACACACACACACACACGCACGCACACACGCACACACACACACGCACACACACACACACACACACACACACACACACACACACACACACACACACACACATACACACACACGTATACAAGTACAGACAGACACAACAGGGTAATTAGCTTTATATGATTGAAGTCGGTGAAGTACATACCTTAGCTCTTCATCGTCCGGTACTGACTTCAACTTGCTCACATCCAGACTAAACACCTCGTCACCAAAACGGTCGCCGAGACACGCAATGTGCAACACGCCGCGATGCGTAAACGCAATCGCCGACCGACTCTTGTCCATGTCATCGCACTCCTTGCGGTCATCTGCCTCTCGCACACCGAGATCGATCAGCGACTGCGACGTGCAACACGAGAAGACAATCTGCTGCCGATGGACCATCTCGAGAAACTCTCGTCTTCGATCGACCGGATCCTTGCAGATATAATCACTAATGCTAGAGTTGATATCAACAAGTTAGTATGAGGAAATTACCGGTTGAGTGTCGTATTACCTTTTGGACGCGTGCGTCAAGTAGTTGGCATACACGGTTGATCCGAGAATGAATCTGTTACGAGGACTCGCCTCGGTCGCCATAAAGACGTCATCAAAGTTACACTCAAACACAAACTCTTTGCCGGTCACCGACGCGAGTCTCTGCAGGGAGCTGTGAAGGAACGTCGACGCGTCGCGAATGTCGCGACGTACGTCCAACGGTAGACGTCTCGACGACACGTACGGGCAGGACAACTTCAGGTTGAGCGACGGTAATGTATCCTGTTCTTCCTGCACACCGAGCAACGTGAGATCGGGTTGGAATTGTTCGTCACCGAATCGACCGTCGGCGACCATCAAATACAATGTGCCGGACTGAAACAGCAGGTGAGTGTTTTCCGTCTGCGAGTGGCTGTGATCGGAAAGAGGCAACAAGACTTCTTGACATGACTGAAGTACGAAGACGATTCGATGATTGTAGACGGTGGAGATGAATTCGTCTCGACTCTTAGCATCTTTGCAATGCTTCGTAATACTAAAAATACATACATATGAAATGGTTATTCCAGCGTGCATGCACGCACATGCACACACACACACACACACACACACACACACACACACACACAGGTTGTTTTACTTGAACGTTTACTCTACCTATAACAAGGACTAACTTTATGCAAAACAATAACAGGCAACCAGACAGACAGACAGACAGACAGACAGACAGACAGACAGACAGACAGACAGACACACAGACAGGTTGTTTTACTTGAACGCTTACTCTACCTATAACAAGGACTAACTTTATGCAAAACAATAACAGACAGACAGACAGACAGACAGACAGACAGACAGACAGACAGACAGACAGACAGACAGACAGACACACACACACACACACACACAAACACAGACGGTTCGATTTTATGATCTTACGCTATACTCAAGGGTAGGAGGTATTCGCCATAGACGACCGATCCGAGATCACAACGATGCTGTGATTCCTGAGATAGACGGGTGTACAGCACGTCAAACTTGCACTCGAATCGAAACGGCTGCCGAACGGCACAGCTGATCGCCTCGAGCGAACCTTCAAGGAGATGCGCTGAATCGTAGATCTCCTCCCTGATACGGGACGGCAAATTGTCAATCTCACCAGCATCCCACATGTCCTGCCACGAATCAGGCAACAGATCGGCCATCCCGCTCTCCGGCATGTTGTCGATGCCGACGACAGGGATTGAATCGACGCGCGGCATAAATGGTTTCTTACCAAAGTGAAAGCACGGAACGGCAATGTAGAGGATGCCGTCGTGCACCCAGACACTCGCGTCCGGTGCACAAGGCAGTACGAATGGAGACTGACCGAGGCGAAACACGATCTGCTGTTTAAACACGAGATCGAGAAACGATTTCCGTGCCTCATCGTCTCTCAGATACTTGACCAACTGACTGCTCAACGCGGAGAGATACTTTCCATACACAACACTTCCGAGCTTCTCTCTGTCTTCGACTGTTGGTGGAATGCCGTGGTAGATCTTGCCAAAGTTGCATAGGAAAGAGAACGGTTTGCCCACCGAAGCGTTGATATTACCGAGTGCTTGCTGTAGAGTCAGCATCGATTGTTGGATGTTGATGTTCACGTGATGAGGGAGTTCTCCTAGTGATGGAGCTCGGTCTCTCACTTCGTTCCAAATTGAGGTCGACGAGACGGGCTTGCTGCCTGTTGAAATCATTGCTCATTAATTGCATAAATTTTTTGGTTAATTTATTGATTAGAAAGGCTTTGATATGAATATTTATGGTATACATTAAGGGTATGGTTGCCTACTTGTTAGTCAGAATGCACATGTATTTAGCAACCTCAATGCCACAATGTAATCTGTATGTTTAATTAAAGACAGCCGCTCAACTAATCAAGTATGAATTCTAATTATTTTACTACACACACCACACCACACACCACACACACACACACACACACCTAGCTGGTAGAAGTAGATTCACAAAGAAGATAATACCGTGTTTACATTGGCACAGATAACCAAGCCAGCATGGTTTTAGCACGATTCGTCACATTCTAACTACACAGGGTGTCGAGCTGAAATCAAACCAAGCTGAGCCTACACAACTCTGTTATCAAACTGAGCTGGAATGGTTCAGCTCAGTTTCAGACAACAGTGTAATTCTACTGTGGGGTGAGGATGAAACAGGTTCAGGGATTAGTCTCGTGTAGCCAGACCGTGACTCGCCCTCAAGGTCTGGCTACGGAAAAGTCTGGGTATGAGAGACTATCCAGGAATCATGTAAAGAAAATATGCCAAATTGGTGGTGAAGTATGATATAAACGCTACGATCAGAAATGGTAGATAAGAGTCCAAAGTCTACAGCTAAGGAATGTTTGAGAATTCTACTGGATACAATACTAAAGGTGACAATAGCCACAAATCTAGGCTCTTGCAAAATAACGCAGAATGATAGCCTCGCTCTATGACGTACTGTATGCACAAGCTGTTGATTGCAGTCACAGATGCGCTGACTCTGATTCTAATCCCGGATGGCCTTCCAGTGATCTGGAAAGCACGCTCTTGTCCGGTAAGTGTACACCTAGAATCTACTCTAGACTGGTCAAAGCAACAACAGTAGTACAAGTCAATCAACGCCTGACTAGACAAACTGCCCGACTAGACAAACTGTCTGACTAGACAAACTTTCTGTATTTCGTCTACTAAACTATGCGCAATCGATGAACATTGTTACTAAGGGCTTACTGACGATCGAAGTTGATTTCCTTGCAAGGGCAGGGCAGGACACTTGAATGTACGTCTGCTACAACACAGAGTCTACCTCACCTGAGACTGGCTTCAGTGTTCATGCCTGACTGTAAAGAGCAATGCGTCATCAACCAGCCCATCCCACCACGCTTCCAAAAATCTCTTGCAAGAACCCTGCTTTATTATCTCCAGATACTACACTGTACCTCCATTTATGCTGTGGGTGAAACTGTACTGTACTGTACTGTACTGCACTATACTGTACAGTCCAGTTGGAAGGTTGCCTAAGTTGACTGTTTCCATTGGACAAAACACTGTGCAACAAGCTTGTCCATTGTAGTTCTTACTCAACCAGCATTTCCCTACTGTAGATGTAAACTTGTGCCATCCTGGTTTGGAACAAACAGGTTGAAACATGTGTCAAACTGCCAGGGACCACCTTGGTTCAGCGGTGTCAATGTAAACAAGTCACCAGTAAGTAATCAACATGCTTATTTATGCCTTGTGGTGGCAGCATTTCAAAGGAAAGTGCACTATATACATTTTAGTCATTCCCTCTTCTCTTATCTACATTCCCCTAAAACCCACATCCTTTACCATGACCCTAGATCCAAAGTCAACATCCCTTGCTATTACGGTATTTCCTCAAATAGTAACCTGTGGCTTACTATTTTTTTTCAAACTGATCACAACCATGGGTTACAATTTAAGTAGGATTACTAATCGAGCATGGATTACTATTTTTCTATGTCTGCTATCATGGTTCACGTTGAAGTAAAGAGCTGTGCAACTATGAGAGGAACACACTCTTGAACAATGCAAAACTGTCAAGTTACTGTAACCCCTATTCAGTTACCAGTAGTTTACTCAGTGTCCTGGTCATCAAAAACCATAATGTCCTCATTGTCATGATCATTGACTGTGTCTCTTCGTCTGTGTCTCTTCTGCCACACATGTTCCCTCAATGTTTTGTGTGTTACCTTTTGATGTCTGACATCCTAGACATGGGTCACTAATCGAGCACGGGTTACTATTTTTCACACTGATTAAATCCACTGGTTACTATTCGAGAAAATACCTATACCTGTATTTAAAATGTCCTAATTAACACACTCTCCCTTGCTATAATGATACACAACTCACCCCACCATGTACACAGTCGATCTTATGCAACACAATGAAATGAGATACTGTAGGTGTAAAGACTACAGGAAGCAAAAAGGGGGAGGTAGAGAATTTCGAATCATTTCAGTTTCCTCGTATTTCTGCATTTCAGATGCGACTAACACTAGATGGGCAAAAACTTCAATACTAGAGAATGATTATAACATGTCTGTCAACTACCGTAAATTAAACAAGACACAGAAATGAAGTTGGTCAGTATAGCAGAGTTCTCGCTACAGTGCAGCAGCGCCACACTCAGAAACGGTAGCTAGGAGTCCAAAGTTTTACAGCTAGGGAATGTTTGAGAATTCCATACTACTGAAACAAAATACTATACTGCTTAGTAAAGGTGACAATAGCCACAAATCCAGGCTCTTACAAAATAACGTGAGATGATAGCCTCGCTCTCGCAGTCCCGGATATCCTTCCAGTGACCCGGAAAGCACACTTCTTGTCCGGAATCTACTCTAGATTAGTCATGGCTTTGTGCTTATGTGGTCACGTCAATCAACGTCTGACTAGACAGACTTTCTGTAGTGTTGTCCATGAAACTTGTGCATGCGCAATCTATGAATCGTGAAGAAGGGCTTACTAGCGATCGAAGTTAATTTCTTTACCAGGAAATTTGAACGTTGTTACAAGCAAAAGTCACAATGCAAAATCTACCTCACATAAGATCAGCTCAAGAGCGCATGTCCAACCTAGACCATGCAACTGTGTCGTGGACACGCCCATCCTGCCACGCTTCCAAAAATGTCTAGCGAGAACCCTGCATATAGAAAGTGATATCACCCTTCTGCTCTAGCCTAATAAACGCATGCCCTTCTCAGAGAGGCATCTAATTTAATTCCTATTTATTCAATTATCAATACCAAAAATGATTAATTAATTAATTAATTACTTAGGTGTATTACTGCTATAACTCACAAGCTATTAATCCAGCAAGCACACTTACTAAGAACATTTCAGATGCCACTAACACTAAGGGGCCGTCCGTATTTATCAACATTTTAGAAATGAAAACATTTCATTTTTACCCAGACCCCCTACCCAGACTCCTTACCCAGACCCCTACCCAGACTCCCTAATCACCCCTAAAATGAAACAGTCATTGCTGTGTGATGTCACCTATATAAAATCCTAAAGACAAAATGTATCTGTATATGATGTCCATCCTTAATTTATTAATTAATTAGCACAATGTGTCTGCGTCTGTGGTCAGTTATCAAGCATTTCTCTAACCAGTCACTCTACACCCTATTGTTCCTTCAGGAGTACACTTGCAAAGCACTTGTCAAAGTTGTCCATAACACCATATCTACTTCTGGTCTTTACTTCCATTTACCCCACGCCCAAACTCAAAGTCCTCAGTTTTTGTAAAAATGTCTTCAAACACTGACGCCCCCCCTAGATTGGCAAAGAATTTCAATACAGAGAATAAATCATATTAACATGTCTGTCAACTGCTGGAAGATTAGACACAGTAAGGTAGTCTGTAGGGTATAAGCCACATCGTCAACTACAGAAAGTGATATGACCCATCTGCTCTAGCCTAATAAACACAAGGCTTATAATGTAATTCCTGTTTCAATCCATTAATAATACCAAATATGATTAATTAATTATTAAGAGAATTACAGCTGCAACTCAAGCTATTAATCCAGCAAGCACAATCACTAAGGACCCAGCCATGACACGTGCATCAATTACAATAGGTATGGGTCATTGACACCCCAGTGCTCTACCTCCCCCGTCCCAATGTATCAGACATACCCTTTCCTGTTTCTCCGCAAGCCGCCATATCTTCAAACGTAAAGATCGAAACCCCAGCACCATTGCCACCGTTCGTCAGAGACTGAGGACTTCTCGATGAGGCTCGTTCGCTCGGCGGAGACGGACACTCTTGTCTGGATTTCTCCATGGCTTTCACCCAGGACCTTGAAACAAAATTCATCAATATCCAAATCGTCCACACTGCATGCAGAGACACCATGAGGTGAGTGACATACATAAACAAGCACGTTAATAAACGAAACAGTGTTAGTGAGGTTATCCACACATGTCTGTGTAGGAGTCCTCATACCTCCCAAGGGTGCAAAGATAACCAATTGGATCAGCACACAGACATCATAGAAATCTTGTCGCCCACTAACCTACTGAGTTCTCTAAGTGTTACATCACATTTCTAGAGATCACAGGATGGGGTCGTGACAGCAAACGCTGAATATCTCTACACCTAAATTTATTATTATCTCAACAGCTGAATCACATGACACAAAATCAGCTCTCTGTCTAGTGAAACACAACCAACTCACAGCAGCTGCATGTATTGATGTCCCAATGTAACTATTACATTACAATAAATTTGATTTCTCTGGCTTTCATATTGCCTTTACTCAATATCATCAATTGCATTAGATTTCTCTTCCCTCCACCTTGTGCTCAAAACCTATCCTACCAGCATGTCCCTTCATTGTTCTTATTGACCAAATTGCCACTCTTTGCCTCTAGACAACACCTGTGTGTATTGATCAATCGTTTTCTAATTTCACAGTATCAATAATAACAACAAAAGTCCCACCCTTGACAAAGCAATCAGCTCCTTGAAAGCATCCAAGCCGCAACAGGATGACAATAAGGCAATAAATCGCCCGTCTGGCTTCGTACATTAGCAAGAATACCCTGACTACCACAGACGGTTTAGTACTAGAAATTCGTGCGTCAGCACTTACCAGCACTCATCCTTCGTCTGAGTATAAAAACAGACGACCTGATCGCGCATCACGAGCGCCAGACATCGTCGATGGTCGACGCCGCTCGGCCAGTGTCCCTGACGTCCGTACAGCGTGCCTCGCTCGCACACCAAATCGCATTCGCTCAAGTAGTAGACGCCGCGCGGTTGGGCGCGAGACGACTTCGACTTGAAGTAGACCAGACGACCGTTCTCCGTCAGAGCGAACCAGCGCTTCTGCCACGAACGCACGACGCTGTGAGCTGCGAGAAGGGAAATCGAAGACAAAATATAGGAAATTAATTCGTGTTGACACAAACATCAATGTCAATGCATCTTCTCACGCACAACAGGCTCGACAACCAACTACGTATTTCTACGTATTTCTACTCGTGCAACAAACGCGTCGTCTCGAAAGCGACTTTCCGAGTAAAAAGTGTATTTTAGGCGACCGACTGGCTGCGTTTCTAGGCTCCGCACACCTTCACTGTTTTGCATTCACTTGATAACATCACACGCAAACGAAGTACCGCCTTGTCTTTACGCCGTTGTTGACAAAACGTACGCGAACCGTCGCCTGATCGACAGCCAGACAGAAAGAGCCAAGCGTCGACGCTAAACGAGAATATGTACATCAAAATGTCGGCATCGGATGACTCAGACCGCTCTGCGCGGTGTCGCTCACGTTGCGGCGCGCAAGTTGAAACGCCCTTTGCGCGTTCAGCAATAAGCGTTACAACGAGAACAAAGAGACAAAAAGAGCAACGAGCAGACGCGACGTTTCGCACGGTAATTCGCTTCCGCGCCTGTTCGTACCGCAGCAAACATGAAACTCACTCTGTTTGTAAAGCCAACCACACTTTAGCAGTTCCATGAGGTTACAGCCGCTCTTCTCGGACGCGCACTACGTGCCGGCTGGCTCGCCCGCTGCCCCCCGTCTCCTTACTGTGACTTCACGTGTCTTGCTGAACGCCGACCGAGCGTGTGCAGACAGCACGGTGATTGGATGACGTGATGTGATTGGTCGGAAGACAGGAAATGAGATGCGAAACGTTATGTAATTTCTTGCTACACCGGAAGTTGATAATACAATTTAGGAAACTCCCTACAAATGTGAGTTATTTTTGTTGTTGGCAGTTTTCAGAAGGTACACTAATTAGAGGTTCATAAGCAAGAATATCCTTAGTACACTTTAGTCGTCTTATACCGGCTTTACACTAGACGATTTGACTTGAGTCAAACTGGCCCGTGCTAATTTGGCATGATTGGTGGCGTGTTTAGACTATCCGGGCTAGCTGGGAGTGGTAGTGCTTTGCGCAAGCGCATGAAGAAGACATTACTGTTTTTCCTACTAGTCTTATTTTGTTGATTCCGGCGCAAAACCTTTCTAAAAGATTCTTTGACATGTTCATTAAAGTCTTCAAGGTTGCGAATACGGGACCAGAAATACGGGAATACGCAGAGGGAAATATACTCTAGGTATTGTTGCCCAGTAACACGAAAATATGTAACAACTGCCCTACCTAAATGTATGGTTTAGCTCGGACTAATTTAGCATCGGCTAAATGCACCTAGACTCGAACCAACATCGTTTACAAAAGCACAGGCCAGTTTGGCTCGAGTCAAATCGTCTAGTGTAAATCCAGTCTAAGACAGGTTACTCAGCGAAGACTCGAAAAGACAAACTACGAAGATAAAATATATAACATTTTATATTCTATATATCTTATTAAAATATGACAATATTATTTTATATATTCTAGATCTCATTTAAAAATATAACAATAATATTTATATTTTATATATTTAGTAATAAATATTAAAATATTTTATAGAAAACAAACTACGAAGATAAAATATATAACATATCTAATAATAATAATGATTATTATATATAATATACATCTTATTAAAATGTAACAATATTATTTATATTTTATAAATTTTAGTAGTAAATATTAAAATATTTTATAAAAAACAAATTACGAAGATAAAATATATAACATATATTTAATAATAATAATTATTATTATTATTACATATATTATATATCTTATTAAAATATAACAGTATTATTTATATACTATTATTTATGTATTATATATTTTATTAAAATAAATATTAAAATATTTTATAAAACAAATTACAATAATATACTATATAACATTATTTTATATATTAAAACATATTATTTGTATTTATATTTTATTAATAAATATTAAAATATTTTATATAAACAAATTACGAAAATATGATATATAAAATTATTTTGTATAGTAAAACATACTATAAAATTATTTTGCATAGTAAAACATACTATTCGTATTTATATTTTATTAATAAGTATTAAAATATTTTATAGAAAACAAATTACGGAAATAAAATATATAACATTATTATTTTATATATTAAAACATGTTAGTTGTATTTATATTTTATTAATAATATTAAAATATTTTATTAATAAATATTAAAATATTTTATAGAAAACAAATTACGAAAATATAATATATAAATTATTTTGTATAGTAAAACATACTATTTTATTAATAAATATTAAAATATTTTATAGAAAACAAATTACAAAAAGAAAATATATAACATTATTTTATATATTAAAACATATTAATTATATTTTATATATTTTATTAATAAATATTAAAATATTTTATTAAAAAACAAATTATGGAGATAAAATATATATTTTTATTTTATATATTATATCTTACTAAAATATAAAAAATATTATTTATATTTTTTAGATTCTTTTAAAATAAATATTTGATGTTGCGTGTTTAGTAAAAAGACGTTTGAATCAAACACGATTGTGGTTTTGCTCTGTTTGTAAATATTTTTCTTTGCTTACTTTGTTTTTTAAGCATTTACAGACAAGAGCTAAAAACTTGAAATTAGTTGTTTTCTATGATGCACTTGTAGTGTCTAGAAACCTTCGAATACTCGCAAAGATTTCAAGTGCTGCTAAAACATTTGTGGGTAAAAACATCTACAGAAATAAAGAATATTTATAAAAGCATAAACAGTCGCACTAGCTTGCATCTCAGCTCCAAAGCTTCATGTCTTGGCTGTCCGATTACGTCATTTATCATTTCACGTGTACACACTAGAGTCGACATTTCCTGACGGATTCGATCCAGTGTAGACCAGACTGCACTGCGGTGTACACGACTGTCTAGAAAAACGTAGACAACTGTGTATGACTTTAGACGCTCAAAATTTCTAGGTACTGTAGTGTTGTGATCAATTTGTATCCCGCACATGCTAAATTTGTGTCACGTGATACTAAGATGTCCCTATTTTAGACCCTTTACGCACTGTCATACTTCCGGGATTGTTTGTAACCCGAGGCGGAGCCTTTAGACAGATGTGAGCGGGTTAATCAAGGGCAGGTTAGACAATTATTGACTGAAGCGGTACAGTGCATATACTACATAGTGGGCGGTTCCGATAACGATAACGTCAGGAGGTCATCTCTTCTTCACACTCGTAGGTCTATCAGAGAGCCGACCAGGCAGGAATGCGGTAGACTGAAGTTTCCTAGTGTTGAGTCCAGAGCAGGGTCAGGTCATCTAGTGTCGCGCAACTCGATCCCTGCCAACGGAAGTCAAAAGGGGGAGGGGCTGGCTGCTCGGGTCATCACTGTCCCCAGAAGCACTCTTTTCAGCAACCCCCACACCAATACTGTGATGCCCAATGAGTCTGTGTGCAGAAGACTAGCCGGAAAGATCAATCAAGACTGTGACTGTAAAGATGAAGTCCAGGCTGCTGGATTCTTGTTTGGTGTATTTTTTGATGTAGATGGAATTAGAGAATTAGAGAGTTCCTAGCAATACACGAAGCCAAATCCATCGCCTCACAGGTAAATTTGATTGATGCTAGAAAGAAGACATTGTTTGTCGTACTGAACCTTGCATACATACACTTGACATGAACTTCACAGAAACATGCACGCACACATATCTGGTAGATATAAGGGTTTACACATCCAGTTGGTGCCAACAATACTGATGACTTGGAATAAATACTCTAATTCACACCATTCTGTGCCCTCTGTCATTTATTGTAATACATCTTCAACGTAGATACAGAACATACTTCTAAAAACCAGCAACAGGTCTCAAAGCAAACTACCATATGCTTTACACAGACACTATATAAAGCAACCTCTAATCTATATTTATATAGAGGCGAGGTGTCTGTCTGTCTGTGTGTCCGTCTGTAAGAGCGTTTCTCAAAAACAGCGAGTCTGATCTCAGCCGAATTTAGCTCGCGCACGCCGAATCCATTCGGGTCGAAAGTGAGACTGTGGTCGTCTTCTTGACGACGCGATTTCCTGTCGATCGCACTCGCTTCCGCTCGCGCGCGAATATCTCTGGAACGGCGCATCGTATCTCCACCGAATTTAGACTGCCCGTTGCTGACGTCGGACGGTAGGCGCCGATTGTGTCGTTTCTTGCCGACGACGTCGAAAAGGGCAAGATCAGATGAGCCGTGACTTCGTCTAGATCTAGACGGGGAACCGATTACTAACTAACTGCACGTGACTTCATTTGTCTTCCTGACGACATTCAACGGGACATCGGACCGTATCTCCACCGAATCAGACGGTATGCACTTTCTGCAGCGGAGAGAAGTGACGATGTCTCTAGAAGATGGTTCACACTGCCGATAATTCTAAAGACGTCAAATAATGAACTAAACGGTAAAAGCACTTACACCACGGCTAATTAGTGACAGTAAACGGTTACTGACCAAACATTACAGTGTCGGTAATTTGCACGTGATCCATACTCCCGGATTCCTGCTAACGTGCGTACTGAGTTCATTGTCACATTATCGTATTATGTTATGGATGCGGTGATGGAGTGTATGTGCACGCGTTCTTGAACATACATAGCTAGTCTAGTCGTTTTCAATAGAAGGAGCACCTAGTTTTGAAGTGTTCATTGCGTGACTACCGAAGCCGAGTCTCACGTAATTTGGATACAAAGAACAAGTTTTGGAATGTATTTCACATGGTGCGACAGAGTTGGAAGCTGTGTTGTATGACTGTGATTGTAGTAATAGATGTACTAATTAATCAATTAATTAATTAGTGACTGTGTTGACTGTCTAAGCTAAATATATTGGCTTGATTAGCTAGTTAATAATTGATTGCTATGTAGTTGTTGAACTTTACTTTAGAGATTTGTAGTTAGTTAGGTATCCTATATGCATGTGCTGTATAACCGGTTATTTCTGCGAATTCTGCCAAGAAATCAGATTCATGGAGTGCACAAATAGAATTTGCAAATATTTATGTTTATCTTCGAGTCCCAGGAGTCATGTTGCGACACATGTATATGCATGTGTACATATGTGTACCAGTAACTGTCTTCCTGGTTGGAATGCAGAAATTTAATTCGCAGCTAAAACTTTTGTCTAGATTCTCAAATTGCAGTAATAACCGGTTATATGGTATATAGTTAGGTAGGTAGGTAGGTAGGTAGGCAGGTGCATACATAGGTAGGTAGATTATCATTTTAGTTCTTATGTCACTGTGGTTTGATGAGAGTAAAAAGATACTGGTAAAATAGCATTACATGATTCTGTCATCTGCTCTGCCAGATCTTGCTCTTAATATAAAGTCAAACAACACTGCATAGCTTGCACATAATACACACATGTGTCTAATTTACATAGCAACGGTAGCCTCTACAGCCAGTTTATCTTATTTGCTAGTCTTGTGACAGCTTCGGCAAAACCACCACTTTGATTTGGGTCTTTCTTTAAGACCAATACAACTCATGTGGGACCACAAGAGGCAATGGTCACACAAAATTGATGCTTCCTCATCCAAGTTGTGAAAGCAAACTTGGCAAACATAACTGCAATGTTTACGTTTCTGCTTGACAACATCTGTAAGTAGTAGCCAGGCATCATCGGTGAAAAACTTTCGAATTATGTGCAAGTCAACATTGTCATCAAGGACTGCATTAGAGATGTTTTCTTGCTGAACTTCGATGTCTGATTCATTGATCAGCGTCTTGGGATTTTGTAGTGCAGCAGCTGCTATATTGTCATCAACAAACCATGCTAACATGACTGCAAAGTATGCAAAAGCACCTCGTGAACAAGGCCTTAATTATAAGCAAGTAAATGGACATGTGAATACCTCTTTCTTTCAATGATATGTGTAATTTAATGAATGGTTGTACTTTTCCTGACTTTCCTTTCTTCTTAGCCGGTAAACCAATCACAGTCAATTCATGGCCTTTTGGATGGCCACGTTTTCGAAGAATAGGAGGCATTAAAATACCTAGAAGCAGTATCAGTTGATTTCCTTTCATCCTTAGCAGTGATATTACAGTATTTCAGTGATTATGTGCATCAGGGGTATGTGCAGAATAGTCACTCAGTAACATTGTTACAGTGAGTAAGGGTATTTGTTCTGTGAGTACTGTACATTGTGTAAGGAACAGTACGATCAAATTCATTGCATTGCCAAATTCAACAGTAGCGTGAAGGCAACTAGGAATATAATATTCTCCTTGGACATCTAATTATGCAGGCAAAGCTAGCAGGTATCCCAGGTTTTGAGTCCTTTTTTCATAATTCAAGCATGCAAGTTTCACTGATACTGAAAACTCCACACTAGCAATGCTTAATTAACAAGTCAAGTCGGCATTGCACATCCACCACCAAAATTAATCATCTTTTCTAACATGTCATTTAATTCTATTTTTTGATTAAATAGTTACTCTGTAGGTAGTTCCATATACAGTCAGTTGATATGCTGATTGTTGTGCCTAAAAATTTAGTGTAGAACTAGCTGGCATGGTGCTTGCATTTAGTTGCTTGTGAAACTGTTAGGTACAGAGTCTACTATCAGATATGCTGATCACTTAAATTGAATGAGGTTGTAAGTAAGTAGAGTATTCTAATCAATGCATTTAATGCCTCTGGTTAAAACTCACTTTGGAGATTTTGTAAATTTCGTTTGTCATAGTTAGAGGTAGTTGCTTCGGATGAGAGAGTTTCTGATGGATGAGAGAGTGGTTGTGATTCACTAACTGTAACACTTCTTGGCTCTGTCAATATAGAAAACTATTCATCAGCGGACACAATGTATTAAACAGCATGAATGTTACTTAGCATTCAACAATAAGAGAAGTGTTTTGAGAACTTACCCTGAACAATGATATTTTCAGTAGGCACACATACTGCTTTATTCTTTGCAAAGTTTGTTTTGTCTGACTTTACTGAATGATCTCTGCTGCAACACACATAATTGTATGGAACATATTAGCCTAGTTTTTCTTACAATAATGTGGTTTGTTGTCTGTGTCAAGAGAGGTAATATGTTAATGCATACATGTAGGTATGTGTGCAGTATGTGTGTCTGCACAGTATACAAGTATGCATACGTGTAAAGGGTATATATATATATATATATATATATATATATATATATATATATATATATATGTGTGTGTGTGTGTGTATATGTATATATATGTATATATATGTATGTATATGTATGTATATGTATGTATATGTATGTATATGTATGTATATGTATGTATATGTATGTATATGTATGTATATATATATATATATATATATATATATATATATATATATATATATATATATATATATATATATATATATATATATATATATATGTATATATGTGTATATATGTTGTGTGTGTGTGTGTGTGTGTGTGTGTGTGTGTGTGTGTGTGTGTGTGTGTGTGTGTGTGTGTGTGTGTGTGTGTGTGTGTGTGTGTGTGTGTGTGTTCATGCATGTATGTGCCATATTTCCTCAAATATTAACATGTGGGTTACTATTATTTCAACTTAATTAGCTCCATGGGTGACTATTCAGCACAGGTTTACTATTTTTCAACATCTGGTATTATGCCTTTTCCACTCATTTGTTTTCATTTTTATGTAGATTCATTCGAATTTCTTTTTATCCACTGACGAAGGTTCTGTTTGTCGATTTTGTATTTTGTTGCCACACGTTGTTCAGAGATGATGCTCTACCTTCCTTCACAATATTCAATTTTTAAGATCTCTTTTTCTCTTCGTGGACAGTTCTTGTCAAATGGCAAACTAAACAATGAGTGTGAACAATGTTGGATACCAGTCTTTGGCTCCAAGGCATGGGTTACTGTTCAAACATGGTTACTATCATTTCAAACTGATCAGATCCTTCAGTTATATTTGAGTACAGTTTATTATTCAAGGAAATATGGTATGTATGCATAGGTTATTGTGTAATTAGCATGCTATATGACTTTTTAAAGCATGAGGGGCATGGTTATCAATGTCTAAAACCCTGCTGCTACTAAAGCCATATAGCATGCTAATCATATAATAAGTAATTTATACCATGGTTATGTGATGTGTATATGATAAGTGAGAGTGCAATATTAACCGGAACTTCTTGCACACTTACCGTACAATATTTCGTATACTCCATCTAAATAAGCACTTGTGACTGGTCGCACGTCTTGTGACCATGGTATAAGTGTATACGCATGCATGCATGCATGTATGTATAAATGTATGTATGTCTGCGTGTATAAGACACTGTTGGTTTAGACGCAAAGAAACAGAATCATTTTATAAGTTTTGGGTACCATTGGTTGAGTCTGTAACACCATGATTAGATTTCATAGTGTTTTGTGAGTAGAGTGATTTGTTGTAAATTTTGTACGTTTTTGGTGGAGTCGCACAGACTCCTAGAATACAAAGAAAAAATGTATGTATTAGTGTTGTACAATATTTTACAATATCGTCTGTTGGTAATATTCTCAGGCTTCATTGTCCTACACACATCTCTAATTCAGGCCTTGCTTCCCATAGAGAGCATGCAGCCACTACATAAAAGTGTCTCCACTGAAACCAGTGAACCACTGTGATGTAGGTAGGTAGGTAGGTGTAGGTAGGTAGGTAGGTAGGTAGGTAGGTAGGTAGGTAGGTAGGTAGGTAGGTAGGTAGGTAGGTAGGTAGGTAGGTAGGTAGGTAGGTAGGTAGGTAGGTAGGTAGGTAGGTAGATACACAGGTATGTGTAAAATCTGTTAGACAATTACTTGTCAAGGGTTTATCAAGATTAAGCAGTAGGTGTAAGTTCTCATCATGTTTCTCTCCTTCAGTTGAATCTATTGGCACAAAAGAATTAATAAAATGTACTAGTAGTCTCTCATCAATTCGATCAGTGAGTCCATCAGCGCTGAGACCGTGCTTCTACTGACTTGAACTTTTAGTGTTCTGTACGTAGAAGTTTGTGTCTAATAAATTATCGTCAGTCAGTCAGTCAGTCAGTTTGCTGTGATTGTACTGACTAGAACTGTCATGGATAATATTTTTAACTTTAGTGTTTTGTATGTAACAAAAGCTTGTGTATAATATTCTTAACTTTAGTGTTTTGTATGCAACAAAAGCTTGTGTGTAATGATTTGTTTTTGTCAGTCAGTCAATCAAGCTAATGGCAAGTATTATGAAGGTCGATGATTGACTTTGCATGGACATCATGCGGATTGACTTGGGTCATATTGAGGAACTGTAAGTGCATCTTTCCTACATGTAGTAATACTTCAGTTAGTCAGCGTGCACACCTAGGAATATACATGGAGGTCTGCTTAAAAACAACTCAGGCAGAGGTCAGCGGAAGTACTCAGGTTCGATCCCCTAGTGATTTTGAGGAGCTGGTGCCCCTAACCCATACATGTATCTCCAACAAGAGTATGTAGGTAGGTAGGTAGGTATGTAAGAATGTAGATACACAGGTATCCGTAGATGCTGACAGACAATTACCTGTCAAAGGTTTGTCAAGATTAAGCAGTAGTTGTAAGACCTCATCATGTTTCTCTCCTTCAGTTGAATCTATTGGCACAAAAGAATTAATATGGCTGTATGATGTTAACGATATGTTTGCATATATGCATGGACGCTAGCAGACTCTTACCACTGATCAGTTCCACTTCTTGTCCATTTTCCCAAGCAGAAACCAACTCTTTCATTACATTCAATCTGCTGGTGAAATTGACTCCTGATGCTTCTGAAGCTAAACTAGCAAGTTTGGTAGCAATCTTTGAAGCCTGACGGAATTTTTCAAACTACAACACGGACACGTGCTAAGTTATGTAACAGTTGAGAATCACTTTGACAACGCACCTGAGAGTGTACTTTTCTTGATGGTGTTTCAAAGCTAACGATGGTTGCTGTAGACGGGCTTTGATGAGCAATAGGTGAAAATGCTCTGTGGTTAGATTTGTAGTAATCTAAAGACCATCTTCTGTCACAAAGTTCTTCAGTGAACATGTTCAATCCAAGATCAGATCGAGATGCCAGTATGTGACGACAAGGCAGCCTCATTGACTGCCAAGTCATGCACTGGCATGTTGCAGGGATGACTACTATTGAACTATCGTTGTATGCAACATGGTAATGTTGGTTGCCATCATTTGCGAGCTGTACCTTTGTCTTCATATCCATCTGTTTGGCAACAAATCTGTAGGCATAAGGTGTAAGATACTTCATATAGTTAATCAATGCTGCATCAGTGATAGAATGGTATGTTACAGGGACTTTGAGAGTAGACAGGCTTGCTTGATAGTCTCGTTCTGATCGAAGCACTCGTAAAATAAGAAAGAACTTGTCAACAAATGTTTCTAGTGATGAGTACCGGGAAATTACTGATTTTAACTTTGCATTCAGGGACTCCAATCTATTGTTGGTGTTGCTGAGGAAATTCCCTGTGCTATACTTCATTCCCATCGTCCACTGCTTCCTAATAGGGTGCCACTGATTATCAAAATACTTCAACACAATCGGAGGAGCACAATTTTGAAACTGCCTATACAGATCCAGGTACTTTTTTTCACTTGGAGCATAGGCCATTTGCTATACCATTTCAAGGCATGTGCTTTGCTGGCCAGAGGTAATGCCCATCTTCTCTTTCGTTATCTCTCTTCGAAACGATCGCAACGTGTGGTATAAGCATATCAAAATAGCAGCAGAAGGGAAACTGGCAGCAAGAACATCTCTCTCTGTCATGTCTTTATCAGCCATTATCACTCTTACAGACGACCATTCAGGATTGTTTTCTTTGAAAATATTTGCTACACATGTAATTGATGCCTTGGATTCTTCTAATAACAAGAATGCAGCAGCCACTTCAGAATGGCCATTGCCATCTTCTATAAGCATGATATAGAGAGGAAATCTCAATTCCAGCAGCTTGTAAGTCGCATCAATACATAGTAGTTCCGGGTATGCTGAAAACGCCTGCTTCATCTTCTCATCCTGAAAGAAGATGCCTTGCAACATGTTATTGTCACTGAAGACAACATTCACAATAGCTCCTACAAGCAAAACACCACAACGTACAAAAAATGCAACTTCAAGGAGAGCTGTTCATAACAGCCATGTACCGTATTTGTCTGTCAGTAGCTTTACAGCTGTATTTAAATTGTTTCTTGTCTTTCCTGCTCTCATACCAGTACTGATATTGCTCAAGTCTTTTAGCAGCACTACATTTCCTGTCATTTCTGCCAGCTTGTTCTGAATCATTTTTTATTTGCTTTTAGTTCTATTAGCTTTTCAGCTTCTTCCTTTGCTTCTAATGGTAGCTTTCTCTGACTAGGCAGTTGTTTCAATAGTTCCTGTACAGGTTTATAATATTCAAATAATACTATTTAGTATTAATGCAGCTACCATATTGGTGAATACCGTATTGTCTCTAACATAAACACAGGTCTCCAATACAGTTACGTCTCCAATAAAAGCACGCTACGGGACCTCATACAAAGAATGAAGGCACAGTCTCCAATAAAAGCACGCATCTCGCAAAGTACCTATTACCAGTAGTCAAACGTAATGTATTGGATGGTAATAAATGATAGCTAAATTGTATTGCTAATGTAAGCATGTTGAGTTAAACAACATTGAAATTACATAAGGCACAGTCTGGTCTCTAATAAAGTCACATCTATCAGGCCCTTTGAAAAATTAAGGACGTTTATGTTAGAGATAATACGGTATGTGTTGGTACAGTACATGTACATGTACAAGATGAATTAATTATTCTTACTCTTGATATTTCATGATTATGGCTCTCTTTAAATCTTCGCACAACTAGTGATTGACCATCTTCAGAAGCTCTTAGGGACAATTCAAATGGGCAGTCTTTCCTAAAAGTCCTGTTGATGGAAAGCACAAAGAAAAAATACAAAACACAATGAAAATGTAATTGGAAAATAAAATGAAAAACTGTGTTGAGTGCAAATACTAAAGTTGAGAAATTTGCATTAGCAAAAATTCTGGTATCAATTAATTAAGCTTATGTGCAGTTTGGTGTGTTTGCTTATCCTTTGAAGTTTATTTTAGTACTGTATGTACAAGGAATATTTAATTATGGTTTGTTATGGAATTGATCGTAAAGCCTACATCTTAGGGAAATCCTGTTGCTCTTTTATGGCTTGCATACTGCACTCAAGTCAGGCAACACTCACAAGTAACGTTTCTTTGCACTTCGGTACAGAAGTAAGAGCATGACAAAATTTTAGGCGTGTTTTAAATGTAGGAATTGTGGTTGTATAAAATTACAAAAAATTATATGTAATATGATATAGAAATATGTTTCAGGTTACCGGTTAAATTTTACAAAACAAATCAACCAAAGGTCTGAAATTGTACCCCAACAATTGTTGATATTAATTTTACTGTTGACTAGTTGATATTAAATGTGGTAATTTTCAAATTTGCTTAAGAATTGTAGAATATAGACTATCCAAATGCATCTACACTGCCACCCTGATACAAACTAATAGATGAGAGAGAATCTTAGCATTTTTACCCAGCCCGTGCCTTGCTGTATTTTGAACATGCTTCATTGAAAGACATTTTTGTCTTTAGAAAGTGTGAAGAAAGAATGAAGACGGTAAAGCAGCAATGATGTATACTGGGTATATTTATGTATTTTCAATAGTGTAGTACAGTACTGTGCAGATGTAACACTACATCAAAGGTTTCACTGATCAACTATATATATATATATATATAATAACAGTATTTGCCAAGCGTAGTTAATTACTGTTTCTTTTACATTTGTTCTTTTTATCTGAGACTACTGTATGTACAGTATTTTAGCCGGGGGCCACAATTTGAGCCATCACCATGGAAAAGTGTAGGTCCTTGGATTCCTAAACAATTGCTAACGCACAAGCTGCACTTACGATGTAGACCGCTTTCCTTCACCACGGGCAGCGAATTTTTTGCCTCCATGAATGCAGCTATACGTCACCTCGTAGTATGTGATTGCTTCAGAAAGGGGACGATTGATTCGCTTCCGGGCAGCCTCAACACTTCTCGAGTCTCTTCGCCATAATTTTGTGTATGTTGATGACTCATACGCTGACAATCGCTCTTGTAGGTCGGCGAATGACTTGAATCTTTTCCCAACAGAAAAGAATGCGGAATCAGTCGGACTTCCGGCCATTCGTTGCTACTCATGAGCATGACATCATCGGTCACGTGCAAATTACCGGCACTCCAAGTCCTCCGCTTCCGGAACCGGTACCGGCACTCTAGCCACTTCGTTCAGATTAATCGCGACACCACTGCTAGAACTCGCGTAGAGGAACGCGCTGTAGCCAGACAAGAACGATTGGCCGCCGACTGCAACAGAACTGCTGCAGCACGTGCAGCGGAAGATACCACCAGAGCTGGGGGCTCCAGGTTGAGCATGTCTCAACCAATTTTTTGAGCCGGTATATGCCCTGACTTCCACGTGGTCTGGCTTGGGTTGCGCTGACAAGGGCATAAGTTAGTGTAATTGGTTTGTGCTGTGATTGGCACTTTTTTGCACAGGGATGATAACCAACACTATACAGCAGAGAGTTTGGAAATCTACAAAGATCTCTATAAAAACTGTACGTGACCTGGCTACACCCCCTCTGCCTCTCCAACCAGCAAACGCATTTTTAGATACTTTCTGCTATAATCTCTACCTATAAAGGCGACCTGTCTGTCTGTCTGTCTGTCTGTCCTGTCTGTCTGTCATTAATAGCAAACAGTGTCTGCAAATCAATAATTTGTGTGATTAAACTATTACCCGGGCAAAGCCGGGCATTGGAGCTTGTCTTCAAGTATAAAGTAGTCACCTCTTTCTCGCTTAATGAAGATACAGAATTGACAATAAATATATCTTCCTCTTGTCCTAATTCAACTGCTTCTAGGGAAGCCTCTAAAGAAGCACTCATTGATGATTGATTTCCGAACTGTGAATTAGTTCCTCATACATTGCGACTCAATTCCCTCTTTGAACAGAATAATCAGCTTACCACAAAAAATTCCTTTCAGCATGAGTAAAGTATGGTCCTAGGAGTAAAGTTGAGTAGTCATATAAATGAAGCAAACTACTATCAGACAGATCATATGCAATCACACACATTCAAATCTTTCAATTAAATCAATCAATATTAAAATCATGTCACAACTTTCTAGATTCCGAAACTAGTTTATCAGTTTTGCTTCTCTACCATACAATTATGCAATTCAGAAATAGTGCAATAGAAAACTTTTCATAATTGATATTACTTCAGGATTAGGGTTGCATGCCAACACTTCATAACCTGTCAGCTGAGCAAGCCACACATGGCCATCTAAACAGTTCATTAGGCAACTATATGGTGCTAAGTTTAATGGTAATTGGCACTGCTCCAAACTGCAGTAAAGTTTTTAATTAATTATTCTTATACTTGGATGTACCAGCAACTGACATTAATAGAATATCAATGTGCCACAACTGTCAACATTACCATGAGAACAGTAGCCCTGTTAGCAACATAATTCCATTGCAAAGATGTCTACCTAATTCTGCACTAGGGGTAACATGTTCTTTAATGTTTCTCTATTTAATTGTTTCTTACGTCACTCTTGAGAAAAACTGATTTTCTACAAATTTCACCATTCCTGACTTCTTGGATGTGATACCACTCGACAACCAAAGTTTCCAGCTATTCAAGACCATGTTGTGGAACCAACCAGCATCTGCCATAATGACATGTGGTAACTTAAGCAGTCATCAAATTTCCATGTTGACTTGCAATCGTTGGCTAACAGAGGACATTCTGCAAAACTTGTCTGATGTCTTAAATCAACGTTCAAGAGACTGTCTGTGCGTAGTTCTCTCTGAGTGTAACAAAACACGATTGCACGAAGTTGTTTTAGCAGCTGCAGAAGGCAAGGAAAACGTACATCTTGCATTCTTGATCTTAAACGTTTCAGTAAATCAATTACTTCAGACCACCATGGCTTCCAACAAGTTGCTAAGAGGAAATCACTGGGTGGTAGCTGTAACAGATGTCTGTGCTGAACTACCTACTACTGTGATCCCTTAGGTTTTCCTATTCCCATCAATCTGTCAGTCGAAACACAGCAGGTTTCTTTAGAACTGAAGAGGGTTCTTAGCAAGCAAATGAAAATGTTCTGTCACACGATTGCAATGCATAAGCCGATGTTTGGCCCCAATGGTGAACACGTCTGTCCTCGAAATTGTTTGAACTTTCCTGTTCAAAAGTGTTCATCGGCATGTGGAATAATAGCGTTTACATTTGTTGCAATTTCTGCATTCACCCCAACAAATGTCTGGGAATGTATATGCTCACCCCACATGGCTCTGAATGATGTAAAGTCAAATTTGACTCTATTTTGGCAAGCAAGTAAATATTCACCTTACCTAAGCAAGGTGCTAGCGTGTTGGATATCCACTCAGACTATTGACGTGACAAACATCATTGATAAGTCTGCACTTGTACCCATGGCATCGTCCTTTAGCAAACATATTTCATATCAACATCAAGCAAGCAAACTTAGACATAGCCTGAAGCAGAAAGACTGCAAAACTGAAAAAGACAGTTTTGGTCACAAAAATGCACCATGTGACGAAGGTACAGAGAATAGCAATGAAATAAGTCTGTCTACTACTCACTTGGATATCTCTTCTGTAACAGTTCCACAGCTCACAACTGGACAAGAATTTTCCTCCTTTGAAGAGCTAAAGCACTGCATTTCTAGTTATGAGAGAGCAACATTTGTACAACTTTATATTAGGAGATCCGGGTCACTAGAATCTGCCAAGAAGCGAGCAACTAAAACGAACTTCAGTTCAGACTTAAGGTTTTCAGAATTACAGTATAACTGTATTCATGGTGGAATCATTTCCAGTCACGGGGTACAGGAAAACGCCCTAATCACTCGTAAGTCTTATTTGTTTGTCGAAATAGCTATTCAACACCTTTATATGCACAACTTCACGACATTGCAGAACCTTTCAAATGGAATGCTCATGTTTTGTGAGAATTGTAGCATCAACAGATGGACAGAAATTGACCATCAAAGGTATAAACCTGCAGCATAATCATGACATTAGCAAAGTAAGAATTACTGTCATCCTTGCATTCATTAGTTAAAAGGCATGGCATATTGCATTGCACTTGGCTGTAGTACTTTAAAGACAATAAACGGCACCTTGTTTTCATAGGAACTCTTCAGACAACCACTACGACAGAGAAAGCTTTCCAATGATGGCAAGCAAGAAGCGCAAAAGTTACTGTCATTACAAGCAAACAAGAAGATGGTTCAAGATAAACTGTCAAATGAAACAGGCCAAGTGGTTCTTTGAAAGGACCTGAGCAATTTATCTACACTAATGAAAAGTGGCAGTACCTGTAACAACTTAGAAGTTACCGTCAAGGAACTGACAGAGCAATATGGTAGGTTATTATGTGGGTTTTAAATGCTGTAGAATGTGTTGTTAATGTGCATTTGGGGTGGTCACGTGTAGGTTTTGATGGCAGACAAGGACATGACTGAACGTGACACATACTAGCATCAAATTTTCCGAATGCTGACCTTTTGATTTGCCTCTACCACACTCTCAGGTCATTTCGACAAGAGATTTCTTGTGAAAAAATGGGCATGACATCAGGTCAGAGAACCATGTGTTTGGAGCTTCTCCAGCAAATGGCATATGCCACAAATGAATTAAAATATACATAATTGTATTCTCGTTTCAAAACCTATGCTCCTGCAGCTGTAATCGACTACTTCAACAAGCAGTGGCATCCCATTCATAAGCAATGTACAATTGGTATGAAAGACAGCACAGGCAACTTCTTGAATCACTAAATGCCAAATTAAAATCTGTCATTCCCTGCTGTCATTCCCTGCTTTTCCTCCATGGAAACATTCACTGAGAAGTTCTTTGTAATTCTGAGAGTACTACGGTCAGAACGAGATCATGATGCAAGTCTTTCAGTTTTGAAAGTGCCCACTGCATTTCATTCAACCTCTGATGAAGCAAGCAAGCATTATATGCAGTGCCTTACTTCAAGTCAATGCACAAAGTCTTTTCAAAGGATTTGCCAGCAATCAGTCGACTGTGTCTCTTGTTACTAGTCCATTGCCTGAAACACATAACTTAGCACAACCACTCCCTCAGGTTTGTATTACATGGCTAGAACTTCAACAACATTGCCTGCAGTATGCTCTGGTTCAGTTTCAGAAATTTAAACTTGTTTCAAGAGTCACAAATAAATTATCTACCCTAGCTTCAGAAGACTCTGGACTAACCTTTACCAAGCGATTAGAATTGTTGAAACAATTAGTTACAGTATGGGAAAATGGAGAAACAGTTGCAGTAGTCAATGGTAAGACCTAGTGGCATTATGTATACAAACTGTGTGCATATACCAATAAATGTGAGCAAACACATGCGCATGCTGATGCAACAAGTAAGCACACACATTGTACATATTTACTTTGTTAAAGACAAAATGGTGTCAGTTTTGTTTTGACAAATACCTAAATGTGTGCAGACTCTACAAAAGAAAAGCAGAAAATGAAACACACAAAGACAAAGCTCAACAAGGTAAACTCTTTTGCCACCAGCAATAGTAATATTTAAAGGAAACTTGTTCTGACACTTACAGTTCCATCAGTAAAAATGAAACAAGAATCAGAAATGAATGCCTGCATTCTGACACCAAATGCTGCAAAAGCAAACCGAAGACAACTAGGTATGCTCTTCACCTTTTGCATACTGCCTGATATTACATACAACATTGAGTCCAGTGTTGTTTCTTTGTATAACAACAAAGAATGCATTGTAGTGGAGACCAGAGCAGAACGACTGCTTGAGAGTCAGCAAGTAAGTTAAATATATACTCCACTGACATGGTATTGTGAATTGTGATCACTATAGTTCTTTCTTTGATCTGCTCAAATGACTGACATACTGATAGCAATTATTGAACTAACCTTCTACATAGGACGACGTAGTCACTACAAATGTTTCTAGCCATTACAAGGAAAGTAGTGTCTTGATTATACAGTACCGTACTGTACCATACCATACCATACTATAGCATACTGTATTGTACTGCATTGTAATATACTCTACTATACTACCGTATTCGCCCGTAATATAACGTCCTGGGCGTATAGAAAAGAAAAGCTTTTTTCTGAGCGTATACTAGGGCATGGGCGTCATTTTGGTCCCAAGCATATACATGGTTGCAAAATGCTGTCGTTTGGCCAGTCATCATCTAAACACTTGATGACAGAAATACCACAAATGCTTACAATTATCCATTTGCAAGATCAAAGGTACTGGTATCCGTACAGCATCAGCATACACACAGAAACTACACTACACACGCAAACCAGAGTGGTCGGCCTGAAGCCTGTCAAAAGCATCAGGATTGGTAATTGCAATGAAGATATGAGTCTAGCGGTAAGCACTTTTACTCATCACTGACACCAGCTCATCAAACGCACAGAGACGAAGATGAATGTTCTGCGGACCACAATTTGTTTTATCCTGGGCTTATACTTGGGCATGGGCGTATAGTTGTGCATGGGCATTTTTCGGGCTGAAAGTTCTGAACTGTCGCATATGGGCATATATATGGACATGGGCATTATTTCGGCATGGGCGAATAGCTACAGTATACTATACCATGTAATAGTTATAGCATGAGTTGTGGAAATCCATGTACATTGTTATTGATCCAATGCCTTCAAGGCTTATCAATGAGCTAACTGACAGAACCACAAACGAGATCCAATTATCTAGATGATAAGCCTGAGAGGTTGAGGTGTCAATAAAATACATGGACTCCATTACAACCATGCTCTAAAATATTTAGAAATATATCATGTGCCGTTTAGACGTAATGCGATTTGTGAATTTGGTATGGTGGCAGTTTTGAACCTACTAAGACATTTCTATCATGTATAGAACACCCCATATTGACTAATCACAATGTCTAAAGATCACGTGACATATTCTAAAGTATCCCTTAGAATGATTATTGGATGTTATACCATGGTCACGTGACGTGCGACCAGTCACGAGCACGTATTGAGGTGGTGTATATGGCGTATTGCACAGCAAGTATGCAATAAGTTACTTCTGCTTATCCTCTTGCTCTCATTTATACTTACATGTCACGTGACCATGTTATCAATACCTTATCCTATGATTAGTGGGCAATATGGCTTTACCAGCACTCAGAACGGGGTTATAAAGCCATATAGCTCGCCCATCGTAAGATAAACTACACTTATACAATACTACTATAAATAAACATACGTACACAGATATGAGGTGCGTTTCTTACCTCTTACTGTCTTCTAAAAGGACAGAAGAGTTACGCGACCTCTTCTGGTTGCTTTTTGCCTTTCCCCCTCTTTTCAAAATGTTGAAACGACTGTAATAGCACAGTGGCGTGCAGCTAACACAAATGCAACGCGCTACGAGTTTCGCTCCTGATGACATGATAACTCAGCGAATGCTTGTCAGACGTTACCGGACGATCAAGCCATTGCAGCGGCTGTTCCGACTTGAAGCCTTGAAGACCAATCAACTGCTTGCTAAGCGATTTTAGTACGAGGTCGCGACGTCTTTGCCTTCTCGCTACTGGATTCAGTAAAGTCACTCATTTTCTACGTTCTCCCGTTTGTTTGTAGTCGGCTGGCAGCGAACAGCTTCTGGCAATATCCCACAAGCCATCTGGTGCTTGTTACTGTTCCTAATGAATGTGGATAATTATCGATTAAGATGAAAACCGCCTATTTCCGAAGTCACTTACAATAGAACTGTCCCCAGACTGCTTTCTTCTCTCCTCCCACTCTCCCCTCCCATCACGTGCAGAAAGCAGTCTGGAATACCGAGGCTATTGATTGTTGCAAAGCCATATATAGACTCTCTCTCTATATGGCTCTGGATTGTTGATCTGACTGGGATATGTATTATACCAAATTGAATGACAAGAGGTCAGAGTCTAAGTATGTAATAAATGCGCAAAATGGTTTCTTTGTACGCAATCGTTACATGCACCGCCTGCCTAGATAAGGTCGGTACGTACTGCACTGGAATTATTGCTCATTGAGAAGACATCAGTGCAACATGCTTGCAACTGTGAGTGCTTTCCAAGGTATATTCCTTATTGTCCTCTCTGTGTTTGCACCTCAGAAGGGAGAAGCTTGTGATTCATCGGCATGCTGTTGCGTTGACAGCGCTACTGTCACGCAGTCGGGCAACGCACTCTCAGTACAGGTCAGGCAGTCTGGTGCCGGATCCTGCCCTTCAACAGCGACGGTGTCCTGTACTGTTCGCAGCAAGACGGTGTGTACGGATAGCGATGACGATCCCTCTTTTGCTGTTTACAAAAGCGGCAAGATTGCCTACGTTATCAAAGACCTCGACAACGACGCCTGTGACGGTCGATTAAGCTGTCAGTCGGGAGCATGCGACTCTGCCTCTTTGGGTTGGGCGGGAGAGTACACGAAAACGACACAAACCCCAACCACGGATCTTCGCTGCGATCCAACGCAATGCTGTTGTGCGGAATCAGCCTCTGCGACTAGCAGCGGCTCGGATGTCACGCTAACTGTTACTCCGGCAACAGGCGCCACTGGATGTCCGAACGGTAACAACAATTTCGACGTAGCCTGCAAGGTACAAGGTGATCTGTACATGACTTGTGGCGATATTAACAGCGGTTATCTAATAAGAAAAGAGAACGCTAACCAAGCTAAAAACTACGTGTTTCACCACAACGCCGCCTGCAACGCCGAGTACGAGTGCAAAACGTCAAGCTGCATGAATTCCGGAAACTTTGACGGACAGTACAAATCCATAGATAATACACATGTCGCAACTACGAACGCACCAAAGGCTACTGCAGCACCAAACAAGGCTACTGCTGCACCAAACAAGGCTACTGCTGCACCAAACAAGGCTACTGCTGCACCAAACAAGGCTACTGCAGCACCAAACAAGGCTACTGCTGCACCAAACAAGGCTACTGCAGCACCAAACAAGGCTACTGCTGCACCAAACAAGGCTAGTGCAGCTCCGAAGAACACCAAAAGCTCTATATTAACGGCAAAACCGACCCAAGGAAAGGACAACAACAGCGGAAGCGGTGTTGGCCTCAACACTGCGTCTGTAGTTGTTATCACAGCCGGTATTCTCTTATGTGTTGTGTGGTGATGGTTTACTCACTAGACATGTATTGGCAAGAACAGATGAGTAGTTTGTAATTGCATGAATGGTTGTTGGCCAGTGCATGAGTCCTCTAGTTGCTTGCTACATGCACACCTAATTAGAAAGCTGTCATTTTCGTTGCAAGTCTTGCTTACTGATTCAGTTACGTTTATGATTAGTATTATGCTTTTCATGCGCAGCACATTTTGCTGTGTCTAGACAAATAAATCATAATAAAATATTACAATTTGATCTGACTGTGTCCAACTATCCTCTCAACATGTTGAACAGATGGGCTGAGTGGAAAACGCGAATCCACGGATCAACGCGATTCCACGTCCAATGTAATTTTGGGCATCTCGGATTTAGACTGCCCCGCTACTGTCTTCGCTTTCTGCTACGATTATCTTTCGTTTATTAGCTATTACGCATGTAAACTACAGTTGCACCTTTCTTTATAGATATAAGCTAAGTTAGCAGTAGAGCTTAGTAGCACCGTACATTATTGTTGTAGCCATTACTAGTTGCTTCATTTTTTCTGTCAGCATTCCAACTCACAAACTGGTGTGCCAGCGGATTTGTTTCGGCTGATCAAATGCGCAAGCGCAGTAACTAAAAGGTGTGCACTACGCTTGCGCACATGTTGTCCCTCGGATCTCCAGACGCTGTCTTATGTTGTCTTCTTCCGCGGATTTGTTCTGGGGCGGGGTAGAATTGCCGACACCTAGAAATTGTTTAGCGCATGCGTGTTACCTGTCACACCTTTATTTTTGTTCCTTTGGCCATGTTATAGCTTGTACAGGCTTCAGGGGCTTCTTTGTAGTTTACGCAACCTGCAGCTGTAAACTGTCGTGATCGGTGGCTTGTACTCTCCGATCACTAGATAATTAATTCACTAGATAATTAATTCACTAGATAATTAATTCACTAGATAATTAATTCACTAGATAATTAATTCACTAGATAATTAATTCACTAGATAATTAATTCACTAGATAATTATCTAGTGTGAATAGACGTACGACAGGCTACGACAGTGAAAGGTATGGAATGGGTATCTAGACATGTTTTGACGCTTTTGAAGAATCAAATGTGTAGACCTATAGTAATAGTTCGGTATTTGTGGTTTACCGCATGCAGTGATGTCGAATAGAAATTCGTTTGTAATCTTCTACTTGTGTTGTAGGGTATAATATACTGTTGTAGCAGTTAGTTTAAATCTGCATGTGCATAAAATTCCTTGTGTGTACCTTTATGCTGTAATTAATTAATTAATTGACAATCTAATGCAGTCGAGTAAATGGATATACAATTGTCTAATTAGTTGATTATTTGAAAGTTTATGTGTTATTGTTAAATCTACATACTAACCCAGGTTACTGAGGTACATTACTGAACTGAGTGTTTAATTATGTTGGGCATATGTGAGCTGCTGGCATGAGCTGTTTGATGCAATAATGCAGTGGAGTTGATAGATCTTGAGATAAATATAATTTGGTGTTCTGATGATGATAATAATTGTAATTTTCTTTTTAAATTGGTTATAGTATGGTTGGCTTATTCGTAGTATGACATCAATTAAGTTGTTGTGTTCTTTTGGTTTGTCATGTTTAACAACAACAACAACAACAACAATAATAATATAATAATAATAATAATAATAGTTCAAACCCCAGTGACAATAGTAAATTATGAAACTTGTCTGTCTTTCTCTCTCATGTTTCTCTAGCTTTATTCATGAGACTATGACTCGTTTCAGTCGTTGGGGAGTTTCTGTGGTCTGGTGAACGGTCCGTTGACGATGACGTTCAATGCTTTCCTGGTGGCCGTTGATATCTACTAGGCGTGCTATGCACGAGTTCGCGGTCACCGTAATGCCTGCAATCTACATTGAATTGGCTAGTCATTGATCGCCGTATGGACTGCACCGAAACATGTACCCCGCTGGGCTCACCTGCTGGGTTGGTGGGCACCCAGATGGGGTAAAGACCCCACTTGCCCATTATGGAGGGGCATAGCGACACACTAATAGTACCGGCATCATTCTGATAGGCTTGTGGAGACGGATGACATTACTATGATGTGGGATACCACCATCCCCACTGCGAGGAAGATCAAAGCCAATCGTCCAGACATCTGTCTCAGAAATAAGAAGACAAACACTTGTCGTCTTATTGATATCAGCTGTCCTGCTGATGGCAACATTGGTAAGAAACATGCTGAGAAGTTGGCGAAGTACAGCGACTTGCGAGTGGAGATAAGCCGCATGTGGCATTGTCGAACACTGGTGGTTCCGGTGGTCTTGGGAGTTTTGGGCACAGTGCACGCAGGTATTGCACGGTGGCTGGACATTATTCCAGGTCATCACAACCTGTAGCACTTACAGAAAACAGTGCTTCTGGGATCTACTCGGATCCTTCGTAAAGTCATGTCTTCTTTCTAGACAGCTGTGATGGTCTAAGTACTTCTGAAGCAGGGTTTGCTTCCGGTACTTGTAATAGACTTTACCAACCAGACTGATCTGGTTGAGTACGACAATAATAATACGACCGTGTTACCTGCTGTTTTGGCTAGTGCAGGTTCCTGCAAGAAAAATTAAGGGTGTGGTCAAGAAATCACAAGACATTTGTTTCGTTCAATATACGTATTGTTTTAGGCAATGGTTACAAGGAGAGTCTATTTGCTTGCTGTAGAAAGTGCATACAGAAGCAAACTGTCGTCTGTTCATCTTTGCGCATGCCGCAGGGTGTTTACACCTCAAGATCTTGAAAGATCCTGGAAGACCACCGCAGCTGCCAAGATCTTGGTTTGATTTTGTAGTATATGTAGACGGTAGAAGGTAGTTTTAGTTTGTATTCTTGTACTGACTTATTTCTAGGTTTTTTGTGATTTAGCTCACTTGGTTGACACAAGTTGTTCCGCAATTTCGTGCCACATAGAACCCAAGATCTCTGTCAACTTTACTGAAATGTTGGTTGGGCATGTGTGAAGATGTTAATTAATGAAATCTAACTGTATGACATGATTTTTTGACTTGTTCTAGTTACTCTTGAGTTAACAGATGCCATCAAGAAATGCTCAAGGTCTAAGAACAGCAAGATATTCCAAGTTCTTACCAAGAGTGTATACAAGCATTGATTTATACTTTTCAACTGTAACAGCTATGGCCTGTATATTCTACCTATGTGTAGTGAAGACAAATGTATGATGTATAGACTTACATGCTGTTGCTCATGTAGATAGTCTGGCATTTTTACTGTTCTAAAAATTTTATAGCACGTATATATTGCAGCTAGATACTACTAGTGAAGTTGTAGCGTTAAATTATTAATATCAAGTATCCTACCTTTTAAAACTATAACGGTCTGTGGAAGTTTGCATGAAGAGTTATTTCTTGTATACACACATTTGCAGAAGTGGTGGTTAGATATTTGCATAATAATACTCAATTTAATTAATTAAACAATTTTTACCAGCAACAGAAATATTATTGAAACTATGTAGTACTTCTATATATGTTGCTGGTATAAATTATTGCTTGTGAAGGCTTCGAATTTATTGGCATTTTGCAACCAATTGCAACTAATTATATTAAATAAAGAGATAAATATGAATAATTGAAACTATTTCAAAAGATTAACAGTGAGATCAGTGAAGTTTGTATGTGCTGTTTACTCCAGAAAGTGAATGGTTGGAGAAGTAGTGATCAGATGTGCCCATACTTATCGGCCAATTACAAATACAAACAGTCGGAGCTGGTATTACAAGAAGATTCAATTCTTTTCAAACTTAATTAATATTTTTGTAGAACAACTGATATCATCAATAGAAAACAATTTGAATCAGATCGAAGCACCTTGATTAAGTGCCATCCCTGCCAGCCACTTGAAACATTGTAATTCATTAGCACTTTGCAGCTAAAGTAATATGCAAATAACTATTATAGATGAAGATATTAATATTAATTATTGAAGCTCTTTCAAAAGATTAACACGGCCAGTAGAAGTTTGTATGTGCAGTTTACTCCATAAGCTGCACATTTGTAGAAAGTAGTGATCAGATATGTCCATACTTATAGGTCGATTCCAAATAATCGGAGCTCTAATATTACATGAAGATAACATTCAATTCCTTTCAAACTTAATATGTGTGTAGAAAACTCATATCGTCACTAGAAAAACAATTTTAATAAAGAAGCACATTGATTAAGTGTCATCTCTATCAGCCACTTGGATACGTTGTAATTCATTAGCATTTTTCATCTAAAGTGAGATACATATAACTATTATAGATGAATATATTAATATTAACTACTGAAACTGTTTCAAAAGATTAGCATGGCCAGTAGAAGTTTGTATGTGTAGTTTTGCTTCAGAAACTGCACATTTGCAGAAGTAGTGCATGATCAGATATGCACACGTTTAATTAACAACTGATTTCAAGAATTGGTGCACTTGTATATATTGCAAGATGATGCCATATTCATTAGTTGTTTTTTATTATTTCATAATTTTTATTATTTTTATAATTTTATTAATTTTTATGTTTTATTAATTTATAATTTTCATAATTTCATAATTAATTTTCATTATTCATATGTCTTAGATTCAAAAGTTGTTTTAATTAAACAACTAGAATTAGATTAGAAAGTACGTATACCAAAATTGAACAGTATACAAACTACCTAAAGATTTCACAATTATGCTGTACTGATCTACACTTGAAGACAGACCTAAAGAACATTATTATTAAGATTAATAAATTGATATTACTTATTAATTTTTTGGAAATGATTTACATAATAGAAGTTTGCATAAGCAGTTTTACTTATCAACTACATATTTTCAACCTAATGCCAGTATATGCTTACATATCACGTGACCTTTAGGTGCGCTCATTGGTCCATTGCAGGTGTTTTATCAGCGATACAACACCTAATTATAAGGTCAACTATAACACTTCACAAGAGCAATCAACGTTAACCCTCTGCTAGTATTCAATTACCTAGTAATTCTACTATAAACATATAGCACTTAATTAAAGTTGTACTAGTAGTCTGCAATAATGTTCTGCAATGCTCCAACCAACTGTTTGATGACATACTGTACAACATACGTGTTCGCGTAGTGTAACCTTTTCATGAATAAGTGGTACGTACCTCTCTTTCTGCTAATACTAGCACGTACATGTGTGAGAATGTGCTGGTGGCAACAAGTTCAGCACAGTGTAACTGAAACATTACAATGAAGATTTGCAATAGTTTTGAAATTGTCCAGTTCTAAACAATTTGGTAAATACTGCCTCTTACCAATTTAACATGTAGCACGCGTTCCTCAACTAAGTACAGACACCGTAGATCTAAATTCTATGTTGCAATGCTTCCAGGAAGTTGAGAGAAAATTCATACAAGCAAGTTGTGTTATATGTGTTGTGTTATATGTGCATGTTTAATTCTCTAGATTTAGTAATGGTGGGGATCGATTAGTACCAGCCTAGATACCTTCTACCTCAAATTAAAAATGCAAACAAATTTACTTGTGAACTTTACACATTTAGGTATAATGAAATGTCGAGTGATCGAATGCCATACAAAGCCAAGAGAAAAACTTGCGGAGTCCAAACTGCTTTGTGAATATGTGCATTTAATTACGGTTACATATTTAATAGAAGCAACTAACATTGGTTGAGTTACGGTTACATGCACGCAAACTCAAAATATTGTCCAAGCAAACTGAGTAAGTAAGTGTACTCGATGGACAAAGAGAAGCCATAATGAAGAGACTCGATCGTGAAGTAATCCTGTTGTGGTCACTTGGGCATCATATCACTACAGACAGCTGCAAATGCACCACAGAGGTCATAACTAGAATAGAACAGTCATATTATGACTAGCAGAGTGACTCATTATAAATTCTAATACATTAGATCTAGAGTGCTAGTAGATGAGAAATGTTCCAGAGAAAGAGATCGAGAGAGAGAGTTAGGATCGAGTTCTCATGCCAAGAATCAGAGTACGTGCTATTAAAGGTAAGTGACTACAGCATGGCAACAAGCAGTTTGTGTACAAAAAATAAAGAATAAGCCAATTACCTATATTATATGTTAAATGGTTTATTTGCAGCACAGAACAATTCCATTTAGTTGTCTACACTCTAAACAAGATTGTTGTGGGGTCATTACAATTACCCTAGTATATGCTAAATGGTTTATTTGCAGCACAGAACACTTCCATTTAATTGCCTATACTCTAAACAAGGTTGTTGTGGGTCATGATAATAGCTAAGAAAAGACGTCTTCAGCTAGCAAAGAAGAAGTATGTGTCACCACTTCTCTAACAATGATGACTATAACTTAATTAGAGCTCATGATATTTCAATTTGACCAGCTATAGCCCTGACTTTGAGCTAAATTCAAGCATTCAGATTGTGTACACCTGTCGAAATTCATCATGTCAAATAGAAATCCTATTACGTACCAAGAAGCGTTTAGGTACTTGAGTGAATCCCATGGTGGAAGGTATGTACAAGGTGCTACAGAAAGCAGAAAAAGAGCCATACGAAAGTTCACTAGTGAGAGGGTGACCCTGAACAATGCTGTTCTGTACTACTCTGAAAGCAACAGTGAGAGTGAAAAGATCAAGAGACAGTGGATTCAAAACAAGGAGTTGAAGGAGCAGATTCTTCAGTCGATTCATGACAATCGCTTGGGAGGCTGTCACTTTGGCAGAGACAAAAGACGCGAAAAAGTATGCTCCAGGTATTTTTGGCATGGCATTTGTGAAGACATTGACCAGTACATCAAGATGTGTAAGACATGTCAAATGTAGGACAACTCAAACTTAGCAAAAAATACCAGGAATCTACATAATAACAACAACAACAACAATAATAATAAATTATAAGTAGAGTACGTCCTTGGCACACGACTATGATCTACAACAGCTGCATATTTAATGTTATCAGCTGTTATTGATCTATTCTAGGCAAATCCAAAGTTTTCTAAAACTTCCTTAGAGCTTACTTCCATCCCAGTGAAGAGTGCTTGGCATCGAATTGGAGTAGATCTTGTGGGTCCACTGCCTGCAACACCTACCGGGCACAAGTGAGATCTGAGTCACATTCATGCATTTATACATTTGTGCAACAATTAACACACACACACACACACACACACACACACACACACACACACACACACACACACACACACACACACACACACACACACACACACACACACACACACACACACACACACACACACACACACACACACACACAGACAGACAAACACACACACACACACACACACACACACACACACACACACACACACACACACACACACACACACACACACACACACACACCACACATTAATACGTGTTTTTAGATACATCATTACTTGTATGGACTACTATACAAAATGGGCAGAAGCTGCTGCATTGTACACCAAGTCTGCTGTAGAAGTTGCACAATTCCTCACAACTTTGTTTTGCCGACACGGACTGCCCGTGCTTGTTACGTCAGACCAAGGCAGGGAATTTGTCAATTGCCTCAACCACAAATTATTTGAAACAACAGGAGTCAACCATCTAATTTCAACAGCCTACCATCCCCAAACCAACGGCCTGATTGAGAAGTTCAATCAGACGCTACAGAGATCCCTTCTGAAGATGGTTGGAGAGAACCAGGGTGACTGGTTCAAGTACTTGGACTCAGTATTGTTTGCATATAATACCAGTAAACAAGCATCATCAAAATATTCGCCATTTTTCCTCCTTTATGGACGAGACGCAAGACTTCCTGTTGATCTGCTAGCAAAGCCAAAAGGTCAGAACTGCGTATGTATGCATGTAGGTATATGACACTAATGACAGAAAAGACATTTGCTACTCTCACGGACAACATTTGCAGTTGCATCGCTTTTCATAACTATTTGAAAGGTTTTCAGCAAAATTTCTGTAATTCTTTCTGTTTCTCTGTGTATATAATCATGGACCATGCACGTGCTTGTAACTAAAAACGTATGTGTACCAAAATCTATGTACCTGCAGTATGTATGTCTATGGGGATCTTACTGCAAAACCTCAGCCGAGTACTTTGAAGACAACACAAGTATATAAGCATTACAACAAGAGAGGAAAAGTGAAAAGCTGTAGTGTAATCAATGAGTGGCAATTACATCTAGCTGTGCTATATGTGGTTGCTCTTGTACAGCACAAATTGGTTTATGGAGACACAAAGTCATAATTGAGCTTAGTCGTATTGACTATTGACTAGTACTCATTACATCAGATTCACCATGTCTATTGTTCACTCTCATTACTAGAAAGCTTATGGAACATACATACCTGGTAGACTCTGTAATTCTATTTCTGTTCTGATTGTCACACAAGGCAGAAGCTATAGCAAGATAGCTTCTACCAATAGCAATTCCTACTATAGTTTTAGGAGGACACTAAGACACTTTTCTGGTCACTATTTATATAATATATAATCATGCAGTGACTCCAATTAAAAATTTCTTAGTTTCTGCTGTCTATTGCATGTTATGTACCTTTGTTCAGAGTCATTTTGCATTAAGAGTTCTGTGTTTTATGCCTTGTAGTGTTTTTTCCATAGCCATACAGACTTTTAGAATGCAAACATGTTTTCTTTGATGCCTTAGAAATCACAAATGATGTCATGACTTTCACTGTTACTGATGATGAACTTGAATTGTCTGTACAACAAATGGTCCAATTGCAAAAGATGGTGGACACCAATGTGAAGAAAAACATCTTAGAAGCACAAAAACGACAGAAACAGCAGTGTGACGCCAGACATAAAAAAGAAGAATACAAGGTGATTTGTTAATGCAATCCTTCATTCAGAAACGTTATGGTTTAATAAATAATGTTGATGTGTGAGCAGGTTGGTGACAATGTTCTACTACAGAACATCAAAAAACTTTCTCGTAAAGAAAGCAAGTATGAGCAGAGTTGGAAAGGCCCATATGAGATTGCCGAGAGAGCTGGCAAAGGCAGATATTACGTGAGAAAGCAGAATGACAGTGCTATATGTAAAACCCTATACAGTGCTACGAGACTTAAACCGTTCCATCAACGACAGGAATTTAGCCAACCTTCTGTATCATCAGGTATATCTAATTTTTTGTAGAAAAAGAGCATTATCTCTACTCTACAAAAGGCATCTTAGTACATTGAAATGTACCATCTCCATGTGTGAAACAGACTAATTAATTAACTGCGATAATAGAACATACTTTCTTCTGACAATGCAGAATATGATAATATTGCACACTGTATCACCATAAGCGCTTACATTTGGTAAATTAATAGCAAGATTTTTTGAAACATAAAAAGAAATTTGGTACATGTACTGTGTTTCAGAGAGTAAATTTACATCAGTGGGTGAAAGATTTTGCTCTCAAAATGAGGAGTCAGCAAAGAAACGAAAAATGAGCAGACTATTCTCATCTGCAAGAATTACTTTTTCAGTAGGTACGGCAAATAATTTTAAGTTGTAATCTTCCCAGTAAAGTTCAGAACTGAAGTTATCACTTCAACAATTATGTTTACACATACAAAAGATCATGGAAAATAGAGGTCGACTCGAAAAAAGAATTCGGCTGTCTGGTCTAACATTTAGAGGGCAAATGCCCACCGATGGAAACTGTCTATTTCATGCAGTAGCAGACCAACTGCAGCGAGTTGATTCCAACAACAAGCTCAGCCACAGTGAACTGCGTGACCTAGCAGTAACTTGTCTTAGAGATCACCAATTTGTTGTAAGTCATTACCAATGTTCTTCCATCAGTGTTGGACAGCACGTATTAATCAAGTTGTTGATGCAGGATTCAGTTGGTCAACCTCTAGACATGGCCAATTTTGTAGCTGGCAGAGATTGGAAAAGCTACTTAGATAATCTTGCTCAAAACAGGACATGGGGTGATCACCTTGCAGTGATGGCACTAGGAACATCATTATCCCATGACATTCAAATAGTTAGCAGTGTATCTGGTACTGATGACCCTTTTGACATCATCATCGAACCAAATGGCCACAAAGCACGTCATGAGGCACTTCTAATTCTGGGGCACTATGCTGAGAATCACTACGAGAGTCTCGGTATTTGTGATGGTACTTGTCTAATGCTGAATTTTGATAGCTAACTAAACACTTAAACAAAAATTTTGTTTTGTTCCAATAGCTGGTGAGAAGATTGTTGGCACATCCAGGTATATTAAATATCACATTAAAGGAGCATTCCGGACAACTGCACATCTGATGGCGTGCAAAAACCGCTTCACTTGGCAGACAAAATTCTTGAAAGAGCCCCCGTCAGTTTTTATGTTTTTAAACGTTCTGAATGTACATCTGCCGGGTTTGCTCTGAGATAGTGCCCAGATACCCAACTTGGTTAGTATATATTTCCTGTTAGTAGAGCAAAGGCGAAGCCAGCAGCTAGCGCATATCTCCGGAATGCTTCTTTAATTAAAGAAAGACATCCAAATAACAACATCAATTTTGTTCAGTAATTCAAGTGAGAGTACAGAGAAATACACTGCTCTTGGAAGATCAAAATGTAACGTCATCGCAAATGTCACAGACCATACATACTGCAGACAAACTCTCTGTCTGTCTTTGCCCTACACTCCACCAAATGATGTCATAATTGGCGATACAATTATCTCAATGGAACAGGAACACCATGCCAGTGGTCAAAAGTGGCTGTTTTTGACGAGAGAACAACAAGAGCAGGTAGAACTTTCAAAGATAAGACCAAAATAGCACTTCAAATAATTTCTAGGTGGATAAAATCTGGGAAGGCACAGCACCAAACAGTGTTGTTGCCTACAATGATGACGGCCAGGAGTTGAGAGCTGCAGAATTGTGTAGTCTGTGCCCAAACAACTGGGTGAATGATAAAGTAAGAAATTAATTCAGTAATTTATGCATGGCTTTGTGTCTATGGTGAGCAACACAACAGAAATGGGTGGTGTTGCCAGGTTATCAATGCTTTTCTTCAAAAAATTACAATATCATTATGCCATCAGGTAAAATGATTAGTCACTGCAGTAATTAAAAAATATTGAAATAGCTGGTATCGCAGGGATTTCGAGTATTCTCATATAATACTTTTCTCTACATGTCCCTGAGTTTGTGTTGTGATGGCAAGAGATCACTTTGGTGGAAATGGCATAAAGTAGGCTTTCTGATCTCTGTTGCCATTCCCTTTAATTTTTGTATACATTGACTTTTACATAACACTTTTGTGACAGGACGGTCGACATTTTTCAGTATGACGTTGTTACTATACCAGTTCATCTTCCTGGTCACTGGATAATTGTGGTAAACTTCATTATTTGTACACATGACAGGAAATTCATACACTTGCTACCTTGTAGGTTCTGGACACCAAGAGAGCTGAAATCAAGTACCTTGATTCATTTCAACCAAACCAAACCAATTATACAGTTGTAGCACGCATTCGGTATAGCGTTGCAATGAACTTAGATAACCTGTGCTAATTATTGACACAAAACCCTTGCTTGACAGAGAGTTCTTACAATGTGAAGCAGGAAAATGGAAGTTCAGTGTATCGGGCAAGTGGCCTTGCATAGCCGGATCCTCTCTAAGAGTCAGCATATATAAATTTGTTGCTTTAGGAAGACTTACATTTTCTGTTATGCAAAGGATTTCCCAATTCAAACCAATAAAGCAGATTGTGGTGTTTTCATATGTATGGTAAGTAGCTCCAATGCCATGAAGATACACCTGTTGTCTGTATGCTTAACTTTCTACAACAGCATGCACTCTATCAAATGATGAGGCTTTCATACAACTTCAAAGAAGTATGTTGTTCATGTGTTTCGCACACTACAAACAGCCTAATTTTCTTCACTACATTTTCCGTATGAGTGCCACATGTCATTAGCAAGATCATGGATTTGCAACATAATTTGTCTCAAGAAAGATTCACACTGGTACAAAATAATTATTGTGGACATATACTCCACTGACACTAGCAACTTTCAAACCAAGCCAAGACGCTTTATCAGTTATTCTTAGATGGTTCCGTATGTCAGTGGCAAACTGGTCTTCTTCTTTTTACACTAACTGACAAATTCACACAGGAAACCCTGCCCATCAGTACACTGGCCCAGTTCGAAAGTTGCTAGTGCAAATGGAGTAATTAAGAACCTACATAATTATAACACACACACACACACACACACACACACACACACACACACACACACACACACACACACACACACACACACACACACACACACACACACACACATACACACACACACACACACACACACACACACACACACACACACACACACACACACACACACACACCTGCATGAACACTAAACCTTGAGCTTTGAATCTTGAATGTACAGCTCTTGGAAACTGACTTCAACTGCAAGTAAAACACAAGCAGACAACAACAGTAAGTAAAGTGTGTCACTACAATTTTTAGATAGTAAAATAGATTCCCTGGATGTCTTGATAGGTGATGTAGAAATTATAGATGACAAATCAACAGAAAGAGATTCGCCAAGAAGTCTGTTGCAGAAGAATGGTTGGTTAATTTTAGCAATATGTATTGTCTTTTGCAACATACAACATCAATCTGTGTGCAGACATTTTACTTGTACATGATGATGTCAGTGACAGTCATACCTGGTTAGTCAGTATATAGTTATATGAAGTTGCTGCAATGGATGTGTTGCAATTATGTATGGTACTTATAGTGTAACACCAACAAGAAGAAATTTACAGTGTTATCAGTTCTGTTAATTGATGTCATATGATCATGTTTTCACTTAGTGTGATTCAAACAGGTTGTTCCGCTGTCGGATAAACACATCAGTACTCATGCTCTTGATAGTGACAGCATACAGTTACATCAACAAGTAAAAGCTACAGACTTCAAAGGTGGGGACACAAGAATCAAGGAAATCGATAAAGAAACTTTGGAATGTGACCTGTTTAACACTTCTCTATTGCGGTTATGTCAAACAGGGGCAACCTTTAAAGAATGGAAGGCAGAAGATGATGATGATACCATAGTAAGTTGTATTATAATTTTGTAGACATCATTTGGAATGTGTGTCAGTCCAACAACACACTAACAACACACATATTCACACATTACAAATATGGTAGACCAAACAATTTCGTCATTTGTACCTTGTTGCTACAATTTCTGAAAGTGGTCTTCACACTTTCAAAAAGAACTTGTCGTTTTTATGTACACTTTTGCTCAAGTGAGTGTGAGCAACAAGATAAGAATGACAACTGACTTTTTGTCACTTTGCTGCTGAGCACTATTATATATATATATATATATATATATATATATATATAGTCAAATCAATGATTAAATGTTTACTGTTATTTCATTGCAGCTCAAAGAACATCCAATAGAAGAAGGAGAGTGCTGGCTTAGTATTGACTTACGTGTTGCTCTGTGGATGGATTACAGATGCTTTGTTAACAAGCATCATTTAAAAACTGTGGTGATTTTGTGCTGGTTACAAACAACCTGCACATTAACTTCAACACCTTTGCCGCAAAACATATAATGCCTGACATGTACCTTGTACCTGCAGCAGCTTTGCTCAGGTATTGGTGCAGGTGCGGGCAACAATACCAAACTCCTATTTATAAATATGGGAAACAATACATTTACTTAGCAGCTCTCAACTAGATGATCTGTGTGCTTGCATACGTGACATAAAGAAACAATTCTATAAGCATGGTAGACAGATCTTTTATGGGTTACAATAGCTATATTAATGTAATGTTGTCTGTTCATTGAATGTAATCATGAAGTCAGCCCAAGACTCATAAGCACCGTTTCAGGTTTAATACGACTCCTGTTGCATATTGTTTACAGCAAACTTGACATTGTGAAGTTCTAAAGTCCCTATCAATAACCAAGTTGACATGCTGTTGCCAGTATAGGTCATTCTGTTAACCTTCAGTGCTTTGGGAACGGCATGCTTAGAAATTGATCAATATCTGGACTTAATTTTATGTTATCACAACCTGTAGCACTTACAGTCAACAGTGTTTTCAGAATACTTCATAAACTCTATTCTTGAGCCACATAGGTCTACTTTCAAAGAAAGGTATCTTTCGCACTTGTATAATGTGTTGAATGTATATGCATATACATACATCTATTGTGTATATTGTACACCCAAATGGGAAGCACCAACAGCCACTGCCAACATATAGGTAGATAATATTTCTATAAACAGCACAGGGATACAGTGGAGTTTGCTATAGCAAACCTCAATGTAATTAATCCTTGATATGATGAATTTAGTTTTGATGTCCTGAATGTGCAACAACAATCCGGATGCGTTCACTTATTACAAAATTCTAGTGTCTCCTGCAATTCATTTATCAAAATTCCACTGTATGTGAGTAACCTCTGAACAACAACAACTTACACATACACATAAATCTACAATCACAGCTGCGTATAGTATAGTATATGTTAATTAAAAATCCTAATCAGGTCAAGAGTAGTCTAGATCTCTTCCCATGATAGACAGTTTGAGCTGCATCATATTGTGTAAGATGAACCCAAAAAAAAAGTTTATAACCAGTGCTGTACCTATGTTGCCCCAATCTAATAACTGGCTCATTTGCATAATTGATTGACAGATCGGGATAACTGCATGCAAAATATTTAATACGATATATTTTGTACTGTAGATAGAGTAACTATCATCTGGCATTCTAGAATCCATAATAAGTCAAAAGAGAGGTGTACAAAATACAAGTAGAAATGCTCATCACTTCTCTTGAACATAATTTCCTATGAAATTGTTTCACCAGAAAGATTTTTCGTAGAACATTTGTCTACTAAGAAATATTTATCAATTATGTCCCACAAAAGCAAACAAAGACGTGGACATTTTAACACGAAGACAACTTAAATCCTACCAAACTGTCCAGGAAATAACCTGTGTAATAATTATGCCTTTACTCAGTCTCATACTGCAAAACATCAAAAATTTGTGATGTAGATTGCTATTATTTTAGTTAACAACTTAACAATGCTAATATACAAAATATTTAACATCCATACCACTGAACACCAGCAACAACAGCATTCTTAATATTAGTGTCTCATAGTATTTCATGTTATACATCACCAAAAACATTCAGTCATATATTCAACTTTGCAATCACTATACAGTAGACAAAGCAGTCAATTGCTGCATAGAAGTTTAATTGCCATTAATAAAATTCAAAAAGCTATGATTGGTTTTACAAAGTTACACAACCCGGTGAGAAATACAGCTGATGCACTGCAAAAGATACAGGTACAGTACATCCATTGCTCTTTTGTCTGGCAGAGCTTGCTTCTAGCCAAGCTTGCTTACAGCTATTTAGCCAATAAACAATTCCACTAATATATATATATATATATATATATATATATATATATATATATATATATATATATATTCTTATTTCAGAGAACAATTACCAGTCCCCTGCCAAAGTTGGCAAATCCCAAAAGTCAAACTCAGTGTCAAATCGTAAACTAATTAGTGCAAATTACACTTGCAGTAGACTGAAATAAGCGAACTGAAATCTGTTGCAGTAAGTTACTGACTGCCCTACTAAAAGTTATTCTGCTCTTTGCTGTGGGCTTGGACGCGATAACCTTCAAAGTGGCAAGACTGGAAGGCATCCACAAACTCTATACTAGCTATCAGATATGTAATGGCATCTAGTCTTGTCTAATAAATTAGAGTACATGTACAGTGACGAGTGGGAGTCTGATAGTGCGTGTGTGTATTGCGTTGCGTTGAGAGAGTAGTGTGCTGTTGATTAGTCTGCAGTGAGCTGTTGCGTGAATAATACAAAAACGTGGAGAACCATAGAGATAGATAGATATTATTTCTATCAACAGCAATCGATCCATAAATCAATTTATATATATGCAATGATGAATACCTGGCTCCACACTTTCGGCTTGACTTGTGTATCAGCTTGGCTTACCAAATAACGCAGTATGTAGCATGTATTTTGTAAACAGGTCCCGGATAACACTCTAACTTAGCTCGTTCATTTTTACATCGCATTGTTCACTGTTTTAGTGTCAATCCTATTCATCGCTGCCATTGTTAACAATGGAAAGATCTCTGAAAGAGGATCCCGACTAGAGTAGTAACATTCATGTGCGCGTTAGGTGTTCTTCTGTAGGCTGTAGCCCCATATAGCAATAAGAGCCCCCGGAACAAATCCGCTGCTACACCGGCAAGTGAAGAGCTTTCGATTGATACCAATATCTGCCTGGAGGGCAACGCAAATTTTTTTCTTGCACGCGGTTTTGATATCAATTACTCTACGACATGTTGCCTCGCACTGTTTTGCGCTATCGTCAACACGTGACACTAAGCGATAAATCACGTGTTACTGCTTGCGTGATCGTTTCACGGCAAAAAGCACGATGTAGTAATGGAGGAAATTATTCAAAATAAAGACGCAGAACAAGAAATGTTTCTTCTTTTCACAACGATGTTGTCAGTTTGCAATTGCTGTCTGGCATGCAAGTACTCTTGTTTAGTTTACTTTCTTCTAGTATATTTAGAATTTTTCGAGCTTAATCTAATGTGTGTGTGTGTGTGTGTGTGTGTGTGTGTGTGTGTGTGTGTGTGTGTGTGTGTGTGTGCGTGCGTGTGTGTGTGTGTGTGTGTGTGTGTGTGTGTGTGTGTGTGTGTGTGTGTGTGTGTGTGTGTGTGTGTGTGTGTGTGTGTGTGTGTGTGTGTGTGTGTGTGTGTGTGTGTGTAGGCCCAGAGTTCCCTGAGTAGCGCACAGGGCCCAGCTAAACAGCTGGGGGTGTGACCTCTGAGAGGCAGCTCTTGACATTTAGGATTTTAGGATTAGGTGTGTGTGTGTGTGTGTGTGTGTGTGTGTGTGTGTGTGTGTGTGTGTGTGTGTGTGTGTGTGTGTGTGTGTGTGTGTGTGTGTGTGACAGTGTGTGTGTGACAGTGTGTGTGTGTGTGTGTGTGTGTGTGTGTGTGTGTGTGTGTGTGTGTGTGTGTGTGTGTGTGTGTGTGTGTGTGTGTGTGTGTGACAGTGTGTGTGTGTGTGTGTGTGTGTGTGTGTGTGTGTGTGTGTGTGTGTGTGTGTGTGTGTGTGTGTGTGTGTGTGTGACAGTGTGTGTGTGTGTGTGTGTGTGTGTGTGTGTGTGTGTGTGTGTGTGTGTGTGTGTGTGTGAGCGTGCACCAACTGACAACTGACAATGGATGACAACATGATCGTGATGGCAAACATGATCGTGATGGTAATAAAGGAGAAGTTGACATCGATCATTGGACAGCCACGACCAGGAAAGACTACCTGTCTTACACCATGAATTACAAAGTTTAGGGTGTAATTAGAAAGAATGGCAGTGCAAACCAACATTCCGGAGTTGTGCTGTACTATGATTGTCGGCTGATGTCAGTTAGTATTAAAATTTGCTATAAATGCTAAACCCAAACAATGGAAGAATGTGTGACTGTCAGTTCACTGTCGCTTACGTGGCGAACACCACATGGTACCCACCTCTTCTGCTATCTTCTACTAAATAATTGTCGTGTTGCAGTGGTGTCTGAAAGATATACCTGTTCTAAATTGGTACAGTTGTAGCAAATGATCTGCGTACTTGTGTTTTTTATATTTGTCGCGACTACACAACAGGTGTGTGATTGTGCTGTTGGTAAAAAGCAATGTGCCTGTAATATAGCTTACCTTTTGTGTAACTGAAGATTTAGGTACACTGTATGTATGCAGTAAGAATGTGTGCAAGCCAGATGTACAGTTTGGAGAACTTGATTGTGAATAACTCTCTTTTATTCAGTTAAGCACCAAGTCTACGTATAAAGCTACCGGAAATATTAATTGTATACCAAACTTTATTGCAAACAAATTGCATGTTCTTACAACAATGGTATGCATACTATGTCAACACATCAGGTAACTGTTATAATTCTAGGTTATTAATACTTTAAACTGGAGAGTTGGCTATAGTGTAATATACTACTAAAATTATGTCAATTTAGACAAACAGTGTGGTTTTTAAGGGACATTTTTCCTCTCTTAGGCATAACATTTTTGTCAAGTTCTATCTCTGCCTTCCGCTTTCTTCCGCTTGGCCGTCCTTGAGGTGCATTACTTCGACCGCGTGCAAGAAGTGGTCTTCTACGAGCTGTTGCTGTAGGCTGCACAGGTATCATGTTGTGTCTGTAACGTTTTACAGTTACATTTTTCTTTGCTGTTGGATGGAAGTGTGCTTTCCCGAACTGGTGTAAACTGGCGGCTAACGTTGTGGACATTTTCAATGTCCAGTACTTTTCACAGAACTTATTTGTGGCCTCCTTGATTTGCGTATCACACGTCAGTCTTGATTTGAGATCTTCGACAACACAGTCTAAGTTGTTGCACACTACATCGGGGCTAAGGCTTCTTGCGCTGTTGTCACTGTTGTCACTGTTGTCCATAGTACAGTCACTGTCCAAGAAAAAACTGGGTTCCTGGTTTTCATTTGAAGGTTGCAACTGACTAGGATAAACAGTATCTGTTGATTCTGATTTAGAGTATTGACTCTCTCTTGTTAATAATGAATGTGTGTCTTTTTCATGGAGGCTTGCGTAGAATTCCTCATTTTGAACTTGATCTCCACGTGCAATTGTTGCAAACTATCTTCATGCTGAAGCTGAGTAATATGGAATATAGTTGATACTGGACAGCTTATATTTCATGACGATTGCTGCCTGGTGGTGACAAGGCCGTCCGCTCATACCCTTTGGACAAGAACACACACCTAGTTTAATGTCCAAAGTATGAAACTGCTGAGGATTTGAAACACTTGGAACTGAGTAAAGTCCTGAGGTTCCATCTATCTCTGTTATAGCAGTACTGTCTACCTTTTCTTCATCCCAGCCATAGAATCGAACTGACAGTGCATGGTCAAACCTACTGTGGCCTATATTTAGTAGTCGTAGTTCATAGTACTGTTCTAGGTTGACTGTAATGAACTGAAACAGTTGTACCAAATTGAAAGCTTTCGTCCTCTGGCAAATGATATCCTTAAAAATACAAAATCCTACTTCGGCATAGTTGTTAGTGTTATTTCCTCTTGTGAGGAGTCCTAACCGATAGCTGGTTGCCCATTCTCTTCGACGCTGCCATATACTATCAAAGTATTTTGCAAAGTGAGAATGTCGTTGAAATGTGTTTGACAGTTTTACCTCTGCATACTTGTCTATGACATCTTCTTCAGATTTGGCAAATACCAATGCTTTTACTGCTTTCATTATAGATTGTCTGTCTTGCAACGGAATGTTATTTTTTGCATTCCACAGCCATCTCCAGATGCTCTGAAGTAAATGAAATGTGCAAAGAAGGCGTCGAGCTTTAGGCCGTTGAGCAGCTATTGCCTCTCGAAGTGCAGACGCATCGTCAGTCATAAAAATGTCAGGCCCTTGTTTGCTGTTGTTGTAAAATGCCCATTCTGGCATTACTGATTGTAGCTTACTTAAAGCAACTGAAAGTGTCACGGTAGTCTCACTTGAAGTGACAACAATACCTAGAGGTATCCCTCCAGCTACATTTGAACAACTGATTACGTACATGGCACAGTTGGAACCATCCAAGCCAGATGTTGCATCACAATATACTAGCTCTCCTGCCTGCTGTACATATTTATGTACTCGGCACATGAGAGGAGTGCAAACTGCAAGAATAAAAGGAGTGTCTTCCCCTGGTATTTTACTTGCATGGAATTTTTGCAAGACAGCCTTACCACCTGATTTTTCACAGTCTTTGTTGAATTGTTCGATCCTGGCTTCGAACTCTTCAAACATAGCTTTTCCTTGCCTTGGACCACTATTCGTCTGATCCCATTCAGACTTCAGTCTGTAAGTGTCACCTAGACGGGGATTTGTAGAACGATCAGACAGAAGCTGTTCAGATTTTAAATCGTTTGTACAAACAAGGAGGTTGTTCTCATGCACATAGTTTGCTTGTGCTGGTGAATACCCTTGACTAAAGTAGTCTTGGAATAACTTATTTGTATCAGAAGAAACATCTCGAAAACCAAGAGTATGGGCAGAACTCAGTGGATGGTTGTGACGAAAGTCAATTTTAATCCAACCTTGGAATCCTTTGACAGCCTGTTCTATTGGCATCACAGAAATTGTAATGGTGCTTGGGCAGGCAGTATCTGTTTCGTGGAGAGGTGCGGGCAGTCGTTCTAGTAATTTTTTGTTTTTTATTCATCGTATTATGCTGGCACCTGTAGTCAACTTTGTAAACTAGTCTTTTCCCTTTCAGCTTGGTGTATGTCCTCTGAGTACGATACGTGGTCAGTGAAACTTTGCAGAATTCCTCTATCCACTTCTTGCAACTGACTTGATCTGTGACATCTGCTACTATATCAGCTGTAAACATATCAGGGGCACCACAGTAGTGATTAGGAGTGTAGGCAGCAAATGACTGAACATCATGTGTAAATCCAGCTGGAAGAAGTTTTCTGAAGGTGGATTCAGTACAGAGTTCTTTCCTTTCTATTGGCAATGGCAATTGCTTACATTCTCGTGTGTGACACTTATGACATAAACAGTTGTCTCTGCAGGGTTCTGTGACACCAGACAGAGAACTGCTTATTACTGCTGGTTTATTGGTGCTCGTAGCAACAGAATGCAACCCTGGCCTGATTGGAAAATGATGTACAGACTGACTGGATGGCGTCACACTTAGTTGTACTTTAGTTTGTGTCAGTGTACTTGATGTTGAAATTTTTGTCTCTACTGGCTGTTTTTGCATACAACTTGCTGGCTCTTCTGAAAAGTGGACTCTCTTTTGATTGTCAGGACTAGCTGGAAGAAGTTGGTGTAAGAGATGTGCCGTTTTTGCAATTTTAAAGACACCAATTTGCCTTATTTGAGCAGCGGTTGCTTTCTGTGATGTCTGTAACATCATCATGATCTCAGTAGGAATGTTGAGTCTCTTGTCTGTGATATTAGCTACTGTAATCTTACCAGACACAATCCAAGTAGCTAAGGCTTGGCGAATGATAACAGGGTATTCTGATGGTCGGAGGTAAATTCCTAGCCATTGTTTCAGTGGATTGACTATTCTTCTTTTTAATAAAATGCATTTCCACACTCATCACAATTTGCTATTATTGCACTTGTCATGATAGTTACAAACCCACAAATAGAAGAGCAAGTTTGTAAAGGGTATGTCAAGCATTCTCCAAGACACAAATGCCGTCCTGTTACATCGAAATTTACTTTGTGCATCAGTTGAATAGGGTGGTCAATTTCACAGTTTAGAGTCTTGTTCAGATGTTGTAGAAAAGGGTCAAGCTCAATTTTAAGATTATATGGCATTGGATATCCCAGTGGGTCCGCATAGTAAGACGTTCCTGTTGACATGTCAATGACAAATACTACCCAGTGGTTACCAGTGGGAATGAGAGAACACGTGACAGCTGACTATTCGGTTTCTCTATCAATCCTGACATTCAAGATTGCCACAATTTTCTGGAGGGTTTCTTTCTTTATGGCTACTGTAGTATGAATCAAAGTCGGCAATGTCATTTTGTTGGCTTCTGACAAGACAAAAAAAGCTATGTTGCTGCATTGCTGGTTAAGAAGGTCACACACATGTTCTAGTATTGCATCTGTCAACCATCTATCGCAGGTAAACCTAGCTAAGTCATCACAGGTTATTGATCCAGCAACCTTGGCAGAAGGACACCGAGACCACAAATGACATTTTAGCATATCTAGATGCTGCTTAGAAACAAGTTCCAGTTGCATGTCTTTGGGTGGAAGTATGGACTTGTTGAACCATTCCTTTTCTTTCCTGTAATAATATGTTTAATTACTGATGTTTCTATTTTCAATGTAAACGTATAGTTAGTCAGTCAGAGAATTGTTGACACTTCTGTTTTCTAACTAGTGAAATATGTATATATTTTTGCAGACATTTTAACCACCTTTTGTGGTCTTTCTTAAGGTAGTTAGTGGACTTTGAAACAAGAAACTATGTCATAAGTATTGGGGCATCACAATAGTAGGATACGGTAGAATACTGTCTGAAGACTAATCATCAATACAATTGACTAAAACTTCCATTTGAACAGAAGAATCAATGAATTAATATGATGGAACTGACACAGTAAGAAGCCTTGCGTATCCACTGAATAATTCCAGCTGAAAACACATTTAATAAATATTGAATATATGCATATATACGCAAATGTACATTTTACAAAGGGTCTTGTCCCATACTGCTCACCCCGGTTTACAATATGATAGGTTAGGTTATTGTATCATATTTCTACTGTGATGCCATAATACTTTTGACTTACTTTCAAAGTGCCTTGAGAAAGATGCAGGTGGTCAAAGTATTGCTATTACATATCTACATTGCAGTTGGAAAAAGAGAAAATGTGAAATATAGTTAGCCAGTTATGGAACTGTGTCTGTATGTCTGTTTGTTGTCTGTCAATCATATATTTCAATTACAACAAAATTTCCATCAGTCCATTACATAATCACTCTTTACTGACTTAAACCCCATATGGGAGTAAGAATTACAATTGACAATCATCAAAATCTCTAACAATAGCCCTGTCTGTCTGTTTGTCTGTCTGTCTGTCTTGGCTGTCGGTGTGTGTGTGTGTGTGTGTGTGTGTGTGTGTGTGTGTGTGTGTGTGTGTGTGTGTGTGTGTGTGTGTGTGTGTGTGTGTGTGTGTGTGTGTGTGTGTGTGTGTGTGTGTGTGTGTGTGTGTGTGTGTGTGTGTGTGTGTGTGTGTGTGTGTGTGTGTGTTATTCTCGTGTACACGTGTGCATTATTACTTAGCATACACTGTTCTATGCCACAGTCTGTACACTACTGCATCAAATTTTGTACCTCACTCTGTGTGCTGTATCTGTTGCAAAATAGATTGCGATGCATTCTCGTATGCCATTAGCACTGAATGCACCAAAGGTAAAGCCAGCAGCAAAGCTGGCCTTTGCAGAAAGAATTCTCAGCAATCCTCGACACCTTGACTCAGAAGGAATCATAGAGCACTCGATTGGATTTGCCATCGATTGTACTTCAGCAAGCTCAACAAGCATTCCCTTCTCTGGAGAAGTGACTGGAAATGTTACTTTACTGCAGTCTTCTCTGGACAGTTGGCAGATACTTTGTCTGAACATGAGGGATCTGCTATTAGCTATGTCTCAATTAATTATATTTACATTGTTCTTGTAAAGAAATAACAATGTTCATAACAAACTACATTACTAAGACTACAAATTATTTTGCTTTTTTGGGCACAAGTGTGCTTGTAAATGGATATGCATTTGCACAACAAACAGGCAAGCAAACAAACACACACACACACACACACACACACACACACACACACACACACACACACACACACACACACACACTATCGATATTTTGGTATGTAAATGACTCACCCGGAAGATGCTAGGTGTTTTGTGCATGGCTTCAACATCACGAGACACGGTTTCGAATATGGCGCGAAATAGATCACGTGACAGTGCACGTGGTATTTTCGTCCGTAGTACATGACGTAGAGTACTGAGCTCGGTATGGGAGACCTGCAGATAAAACAACAGTTAACGTTATCTATTGCAAATCAAACTTGCATAACATGATGTTTTGCGCCAACTTACGCATGACTTATCCGCATGCGCAATCACGTGCTATTGTAATGATAGATTTCACAGCAAAGAAATTAGGCAGATAATAACGGATTCATATTGCAAGCTAAACACAGATTTCTGAAAGATTTTACCAAATGTTTTCTTCTTCTTTTTTGGTAAATATCTATTAGTAAATGTCGCATGTTTGCTCTGCTTTGATGATATTGAGAAGCTAATATTGACATCTATATATCAATCAATATTACAGTCAAAATTGATTGATTGATTCAGTCAATGTTAATGACAATAGTACTGTTGACTGCACACATCAATTACGTTCACTGTCTAAATCAATCAATATTGACTGTATATATCAATCAATATTGACTGTATATATCAATCAATATTGACTGTATATATCAATCAATATTGACTGTATATATCAACAAATATTGACTGTATATATCAATCAATATTGACTGTATATATCAATCAATATTGACTGTATATATCAATCAATATTGACTGTATATATCAATCAATATTGACTGTATATATCAATCAATATTGACTGTATATATCAATCAATATTGACTGTATATGTCAAGCAATATTGACTGTGTATATCAAGCAATATTGACCGTATACATATTTTTCCAAATATGAGCTATAGGTAGTCCTAAGACACACAAACCAGGTGATTGACATTAATTGTCATGTGATTTATTTCTCTAGTTCAACAAACTTCGGCAATGGACAACAATGTTAACAGCAAATTTGAATGATCTAGCTCTATATATCCATGTTCTTTGACATGTATTAAAATCAAACGTATTGTAATTAGCAGAAGTCTCCAAAGCCCACTTTGGTACAATGTCATTCCCGGACGTGTTCTGGTAGATGGAGCTCCGTTTACTCTTGGTACCGTTCCTCTTTGAGTCTGCCTTCTGGCGTACTTTCTGTCCAAAACCTCAAACACCTTTGTTGCTTCAATGGCTCTCCACGGAAGAGGTCGGATCAGGAGTTGTGAACGTCCAGCAGTGTAGGCTCCCTCAGAGGGTGGCTCGTTATCACTGCTATTTTCAGAGACTTCTGACGACATCAATTCCAGTTTCGTGGCACTAGCATACGTCTTCTTTTGTTTGTCGTTCAAAGTTGTGGACATCTCTAAAGCTGAAGATCTTCTCTGCAGTTTCTAACATAATGAACATATTGATATAAATAATAGACAGTTGTTCCCCAAAAATATGCAATGAGATTAATATATATATATATATATATATATATATATATATATATATATATATATATATATATATATATATTAAATGGACATATGCAAGCTTCCATTACAAAGAAAAGTCAAAAAGACTAAAGAAGACAAACTAGAGCCATGACATTCTGTGATCAAGAGTTCTAGCTGATCATGAGTATATAATATTTAGGTGCTACCATGTTACAATCTTGACTTAGAATGCTATTGAAACAAGACCGTATTAGCAGTTAAAATATGTAAAGTTGTATTATTTTGTAAAAGTCAAGCAAAAAATCAAAAATTTACTGGAGACCGCGTACAAGTACAAGAAATCTTAGACTTGCATTGCGTAGCCGTTGCCTTCTTCTTGCTTTTTGACGATCTGAAGATGCAAGATGGTCCGACCTGTCAGAGTCAATATAAATATACATACAGGAATTATAGGCCATGCACACAGTATACATGCTGTGTACAATCATGACCTAGCTATAGTGATCATGATCAAATCATGACCTAATCTAACTATAACGAGCATGCAGCCAGCTACCTAGAGATATATAGCTAGTGCTCACCTCGCTCACGGCGTCAGACACGCAGCGTTCTAGTTCCTCTTTAGTCACAGAACAACGTCGACTTATGCCTCTGTCTGTACAGAAACGTCGAACAGATCGTTCGCCGAGTCCCCGAAGTCCTGGAAACATCGTCTGTAATTCTTCACTGATGACAGCATGACTATTACCCTCTTCGACTCGCTTCCGAACAAAATCTTCGTCAACTTCGTCCATGGAGATCGAGAGTGGAGACAATGCACGACCTGCCGTTATATCGTGAGATGATAGATACCGGCTGGAGCTTCCCCGTCAGATCTTTAGAGGCGTGGTCTAGATGATCCACGCAAATGTGCTCTAGCTAGATAGTTGCTTGGAGTCTTTACAAATCGACTAGACGTCAACTTTCCAGCGTAGGCTAGACGTTGATCTCGTTGATTATAGATGCTCTAGACGCGTGCCTCCATGCAACGAGCTGCCCTCGCTCATCGCCGCAAGGAATGTCTCGCGCCTGAGCGTGACGGTTGACGAGAGCCAGGTGCAAGTGCTTACCGACTTGTTGTGAGAGGTCGGTCGCGTGCCTGTCGAGGCTTTCTCATGCATCTCTTAATTGCATTACATTGCATGAATGCCAGAGGCGTGGCTGGGCGTGGCTAAGCTAGACCAACTTTCGTCTTTCAATAGAATTGAATATTGAAGTCACCGGTGACCGCCCGCGCGGTGTCATTATGTCGTTTATGAGATATGGCTCGCGCTAGCAGCTGCGGGTAACTTTCTATTTACATTTAGTACGGAGAAAGAAAATTGCATCGGAGGCTCTATTCTAATATTCATAATTTACGAAAATTGGACGGATGAAAAGATTGAATCTATTTGCAAAGTAAAGGAATATTGACATCACAATTGTTCTTCAATCAATTTCTATTTTCAATGTAATGGAATATTGTAAGAGCAAGCAACGCCAGTCAATTTTTAATTTGACATTCAATTTTCAATTTGTCTCAAAAATTAAAAATGGAATGGACGAATTGGCCACGCAAATTCAAAATTTAATATTTAATTTTTAAATTAAATTAAATATTGAATTTAATATTGAAAATTGAACTAACGTGCTTGCAATTTCAATATTCATTTTAATCCGCAAATGATTATAGTCCGTCGATCAATCAATTTTTAATTTTTAATAGAATTGAATATTGAAATTGCAAGTAACTTGTAGGCAATTTTCAATTTCTAATTCAATATTCAATTGTTGCCGTGAATTGAAAATGGAATGGACGAAATGGTCACGCTCCGGGGGTTTTCGTCGCTATCGCAGTGCTAGCGCAGAGTACCGAACTGTTGTGTCGTTTGTCATGCGGAGGATTCTAGCTCTGTTGTCAGACGCCATGTCTAGAGATTCCTACTCAAACAACGGATCACAATAGCGTGCTAGGTTGACAAAACCAGGTAATCAAACCCAGTCCAGTGTGAACACAGGTTTGTACTGTATGGTAATCTATTTCCTAGTATCACACAAATCAAAACATAACACACCATGGTTTGCAAACCTTAGTGTGAACACACCTATTGCGTATGGCGTTCTACCAATGCCAAAACAATTGCTGCAGCACTAATACTCAGTGCATTATGCATTGTGTATAATGCTTTTTGTCTAATGCTTTTTATATAAAATGCCTAGTGAATAATGCAGCACTAATACGCAGCACTAATACAGACAACAGGTGTATCTTCATGGCATTGGAGCTACTTACCATACATATGAAAACACCACAATCTGCTTTATTGGTTTGAATTGGGAAATCCTATGCATAACAGAAAATGTAAGTCTTCCTAAAGCAACAAATTTATATATGCTGACTCTTAGAGAGGATCCGGCTATGCAAGGCCACTTGCCCGATACACTGAACTTCCATTTTGCTGCTTCACATTGTAAGAACTCTCTGTCAAACAAGGGTTTTGTGTCAATAATTAGCACAGGTTATCTAAGTTCATTGCAACGCTATACCGAATGCGTGCTACAACTGTATAATTGGTTTGGTTTGGTTGAAATGAATCAAGGTACTTGATTTCAGCTCTCTTGGTGTCCAGAACCTACAAGGTAGCAAGTGTATGAATTTCCTGTCATGTGTACAAATAATGAAGTTTACCACAATTATCCAGTGACCAGGAAGATGAACTGGTATAGTAACAACGTCATACTGAAAAATGTTGACGTCCTGTCACAAAAGTGTTATGTAAAAGTCAATGTATACAAAAATTAAAGGGAATGGCAACAGAGATCAGAAAGCCTACTTTATGCCATTTCCACCAAAGTGATCTCTTGCCATCACAACACAAACTCAGGGACATGTAGAGAAAAGTATTATATGAGAATACTCGAAATCCCTGCGATACCAGCTATTTCAATATTTTTCAATTATTGCAGTGAATAATCATTTTACCTGATGGCATGATGATATTGTAATTTTTTGAAGAAAGGCATTGATAACCTGGCAACACCACCCATTTCTGTTGTGTTGCTCACCATAGACACAAAGCCATGCATAAATTACTGAATTAATATCTTACTTTATCATTCACCCAGTTGTTTGGGTACAGACTACACAATTCTGCAGCTCTCAACTCCTGGCCATCATCATCGTAGGCAACAACACTGTTTGGTGCTGTGCCTTCCCAGATTTTATCCACCTAGAAATTATTTGAAGTGCTATTTTGGTCTTATCTTTGAAAGTTCTACCTGCTCTTGTTGTTCTCTCGTCAAAAACAGCCACTTTGGACCACTGGCATGGTGTTCCTGTTCCATTGAGATAATTGTATCGCCAATTATGACATCATTTGGTGGAGTGTAGGGCAAAGACAGACAGAGAGTTTGTCTGCAGTATGTATGGTCTGTGACATTTGCGATGGCACTACATTTTGATTTTCCAAGAGCAGTGTATTTCTCTGTACTCTCACTTGAATTACTGAACAAAATTGATGTTGTTATTTGGATGTCTTTAATTAATTAAAGGAGCATTCCGGAGATATGCGCTAGCTGCTGGCTTCGCCTTCGCTCTACTAACAGGAAATTTAAACTAACCAAGTTGGGTATCTGGGCACTATCTCAGAGCAAACCCGGCAGATGTACGTTCAGAACGTTTAAAAACATAAAAACTGACGGGGGCTCTTTCAAGAATTTTGTCTGCCAAGTGAAGCAGTTTTTGCACGCCATCAGATGTGCAGTTGTCCGGAATGCTCCTTTAGTGTGATATTTAATATACCTGGATGTGCCAACAATCTTCTCACCAGCTATTGGAACAAAACAAAATTTTTGTTTAAGTGTTTAGTTAGCTATCAAAATTCAGCATTAGACAAGTACCATCACAAATACCGAGACTCTCGTACTGATTCTCAGCATAGTGCCCCAGAATTAGAGGTGCCTCATGATGTGCTTTGTGGCCATTTGGTTCGATGATGATGTCAAAATGGTCATCAGTACCAGATACACTGCTAACTATTCGAATGTCATGGGATAATGATGTTCCTAGTGCCATCACTGCTAGGTGATCACCCCATGTCCTGTTTTGAGCAAGATTATCTAAGTAGCTTTTCCAATCTCTGCCAGCTACAAAATTGGCCATGTCTAGAGGTTGACCAACTGAATCCTGCATCAACAACTTGATTAATACCTGCTGCCCAACACTGATGGAAGAACATTGGTAATGACTTACAACAAATTGGTGATCTCTAAGACAAGTTACTGCTAGGTCACGCAGTTCACTGTGGCTGAGCTTGTTGTTGGAATCAACTCGCTGCAGTTGGTCTGCTACTGCATGAAATAGACAGTTTCCATCGGTGGGCATTTGCCCTCTAAATGTTAGACCAGACAGCCGAATTCTTTTTTCGAGTCGACCTCTATTTTCCATGATCTTTTGTATGTGTAAACATAATTGTTGAAGTGATAACTTCAGTTCTGAACTTTACTGGGAAGATTACAACTTAAAATTATTTGCCGTACCTACTGAAGAAGTAATTCTTGCAGATGAGAATAGTCTGCTCATTTTTCGTTTCTTTGCTGACTCCTCATTTTGAGAGCAAAATCTTTTACCCACTGATGTAAATTTACTCTCTGAAACACAGTACATGTACCAAATTTCTTTTTATGTTTCAAAAAATCTTGCTATTAATTTACCAAATGTAAGCGCTTATGGTGATACAGTGTGCAATATTATCATATTCTGCATTGTCAGAAGAAAGTATGTTCTATTATCGCAGTTAATTAATTAGTTTGTTTCACACATGGAGATGGTACATTTCAATGTACTAACATGCCTTTTGTAGAGTAGAGATAATGCTCTTTTTCTACAAAAAATTAGATATACCTGATGATACAGAAGGTTGGCTAAATTCCTGTCGTTGATGGAACGGTTTAAGTCTCGTAGTACTGTATAGGGTTTTACATATAGCACTGTCATTCTGCTTTCTCATATAATATCTGCCTTTGCCAGCTCTCTCGGCAATCTCATATGGGCCTTTCCAACTCTGCTCATACTTGCTTTCTTTACGAGAAAGTTTTTTGATGTTCTGTAGTAGAACATTGTCACCAACCTGCTCACACATCAACATTATTTATTAAACCATAACGTTTCTGAATGAAGGATTGCATTAACAAATCACCTTGTATTCTTCTTTTTTATGTCTGGCGTCACACTGCTGTTTCTGTCGTTTTTGTGCTTCTAAGATGTTTTTCTTCACATTGGTGTCCACCATCTTTTGCAATTGGACCATTTGTTGTACAGACAATTCAAGTTCATCATCAGTAACAGTGAAAGTCATGACATCATTTGTGATTTCTAAGGCATCAAAGAAAACATGTTTGCATTCTAAAAGTCTGTATGGCTATGGAAAAAACACTACAAGGCATAAAACACAGAACTCTTAATGCAAAATGACTCTGAACAAAGGTACATAACATGCAATAGACAGCAGAAACTAAGAAATTTTTAATTGGAGTCACTGCATGATTATATATTATATAAATAGTGACCAGAAAAGTGTCTTAGTGTCCTCCTAAAACTATAGTAGGAATTGCTATTGGTAGAAGCTATCTTGCTATAGCTTCTGCCTTGTGTGACAATCAGAACAGAAATAGAATTACAGAGTCTACCAGGTATGTATGTTCCATAAGCTTTCTAGTAATGAGAGTGAACAATAGACATGGTGAATCTGATGTAATGAGTACTAGTCAATAGTCAATACGACTAAGCTCAATTATGACTTTGTGTCTCCATAAACCAATTTGTGCTGTACAAGAGCAACCACATATAGCACAGCTAGATGTAATTGCCACTCATTGATTACACTACAGCTTTTCGCTTTTCCTCTCTTGTTGTAATGCTTATATACTTGTGTTGTCTTCAAAGTACTCGGCTGAGGTTTTGCAGTAAGATCCCCATAGACATACATACTGCAGGTACATAGATTTTGGTACACATACGTTTTTAGTTACAAGCACGTGCATGGTCCATGATTATATACACAGAGAAACAGAAAGAATTACAGAAATTTTGCTGAAAACCTTTCAAATAGTTATGAAAAGCGATGCAACTGCAATTGTTGTCCGTGAGAGTAGCAAATGTCTTTTCTGTCATTAGTGTCATATACCTACATGCATACATACGCAGTTCTGACCTTTTGGCTTTGCTAGCAGATCAACAGGAAGTCTTGCGTCTCGTCCATAAAGGAGAAAAAATGGCGAATATTTTGATGATGCTTGTTTACTGGTATTATATGCAAACAATACTGAGTCCAAGTACTTGAACCAGTCACCCTGGTTCTCTCCAACCATCTTCAGAAGGGATCTCTGTAGCGTCTGATTGAACTTCTCAATCAGGCCGTTGGTTTGGGGATGGTAGGCTGTTGAAATTAGATGGTTGACTCCTGTTGTTTCAAATAATTTGTGGTTGAGGCAATTGACAAATTCCCTGCCTTGGTCTGACGTAACAAGCACGGGCAGTCCGTGTCGGCAAAACAAAGTTGTGAGGAATTGTGCAACTTCTACAGCAGACTTGGTGTACAATGCAGCAGCTTCTGCCCATTTTGTGTAGTAGTCCATACAAGTAATGATGTATCTAAAAACACGTATTAATGTGTGGTGTGTGTGTGTGTGTGTGTGTGTGTGTGTGTGTGTGTGTGTGTGTGTGTGTGTGTGTGTGTGTGTGTGTGTGTGTGTGTGTGTGTGTGTGTGTGTTGTTTGTTGTGTGTGTGTGTGTGTGTGTGTGTGTGTGTGTGTGTGTGTGTGTGTGTGTGTGTGTGTGTGTGTGTGTGTGTGTGTGTGTGTGTGTGTGTGTGTGTGTGTGTGTGTGTGTGTGTGTGTGTATGCCAAAAATACCTAGAGCATACTTTTTCACGTGTTTTGTCTCTGCCAAAGTGACAGCCTCCCAAGCGATTGTCATGGATCGACTAAAGAATCTGCTCCTTCAACTCCTTGTTTTGAATCCACTGTCTCTTGATCTTTTCACTCTCACTGTTGCTTTCGGAGTAGTACAGAACACCATTGTTCAGGGTCACCCTCTCACTAGTGAACTTCCGTATGGCTTTTTTTCTGCTTTCTGTAGCACCTTGTACATACCTTCCACCATGGGATTCACTCAAGTACCTAAACGCTTCTTGGTACGTAATAGGATTTCTATTTGACATGATGAATTTCGACAGGTGTACACAATCTGAATGCTTGAATTTAGCTCAAAGTCAGGGCTATAGCTGGTCAAATTGAAATATCATGAGCTCTAATTAAGTTATAGTCATCATTGTTAGAGAAGTGGTGACACATACTTCTTCTTTGCTAGCTGAAGACGTCTTTTCTTAGCTATTATCATGACCCACAACAACCTTGTTTAGAGTATAGGCAATTAAATGGAAGTGTTCTGTGCTGCAAATGAATCATTTAGCATATACTAGGGTAATTGTAATGACCCCACAACAATCTTGTTTAGAGTGTAGACAACTAAATGGAATTGTTCTGTGCTGCAAATAAACCATTTAACATATAATATAGGTAATTGGCTTATTCTTTATTTTTTGTACACAAACTGCTTGTTGCCATGCTGTAGTCACTTACCTTTAATAGCACGTACTCTGATTCTTGGCATGAGAACTCGATCCTAACTCTCTCTCTCGATCTCTTTCTCTCGAACATTTCTCATCTACTAGCACTCTAGATCTAATGTATTAGAATTTATAATGAGTCACTCTGCTAGTCATAATATGACTGTTCTATTCTAGTTATGACCTCTGTGGTGCATTTGCAGCTGTCTGTAGTGATATGATGCCCAAGTGACCACAACAGGATTACCTCACGATCGAGTCTCTTCATTATAGCTTCTCTTTGTCCGTCGAGTACACTTACTTACTCAGTTTGCTTGGACAATATTTTGAGTTTGCGTGCATGTAACCGTAACTCAACCAATGTTAGTTGCTTCTATTAAATATGTAACCGTAATTAAATGCACATATTCACAAAGCAGTTTGGACTCCGCAAGTTTTTCTCTTGGCTTTGTATGGCATTCGATCACTCGACATTTCATTATACCTAAATGTGTAAAGTTCACAAGTAAATTTGTTTGCATTTTTAATTTGAGGTAGAAGGTATCTAGGCTGGTACTAATCGATCCCCACCATTACTAAATCTAGAGAATTAAACATGCACATATAACACAACACATATAACACAACTTGCTTGTATGAATTTTCTCTCAACTTCCTGGAAGCATTGCAACATAGAATTTAGATCTACGGTGTCTGTACTTAGTTGAGGAACGCGTGCTACATGTTAAATTGGTAAGAGGCAGTATTTACCAAATTGTTTAGAACTGGACAATTTCAAAACTATTGCAAATCTTCATTGTAATGTTTCAGTTACACTGTGCTGAACTTGTTGCCACCAGCACATTCTCACACATGTACGTGCTAGTATTAGCAGAAAGAGAGGTACGTACCACTTATTCATGAAAAGGTTACACTACGCGAACACGTATGTTGTACAGTATGTCATCAAACAGTTGGTTGGAGCATTGCAGAACATTATTGCAGACTACTAGTACAACTTTAATTAAGTGCTATATGTTTATAGTAGAATTACTAGGTAATTGAATACTAGCAGAGGGTTAACGTTGATTGCTCTTGTGAAGTGTTATAGTTGACCTTATAATTAGGTGTTGTATCGCTGATAAAACACCTGCAATGGACCAATGAGCGCACCTAAAGGTCACGTGATATGTAAGCATATACTGGCATTAGGTTGAAAATATGTAGTTGATAAGTAAAACTGCTTATGCAAACTTCTATTATGTAAATCATTTCCAAAAAATTAATAAGTAATATCAATTTATTAATCTTAATAATAATGTTCTTTAGGTCTGTCTTCAAGTGTAGATCAGTACAGCATAATTGTGAAATCTTTAGGTAGTTTGTATACTGTTCAATTTTGGTATACGTACTTTCTAATCTAATTCTAGTTGTTTAATTAAAACAACTTTTGAATCTAAGACATATGAATAATGAAAATTAATTATGAAATTATGAAAATTATAAATTAATAAAACATAAAAATTAATAAAATTATAAAAATAATAAAAATTATGAAATAATAAAAAACAACTAATGAATATGGCATCATCTTGCAATATATACAAGTGCACCAATTCTTGAAATCAGTTGTTAATTAAACGTGTGCATATCTGATCATGCACTACTTCTGCAAATGTGCAGTTTCTGAAGCAAAACTACACATACAAACTTCTACTGGCCATGCTAATCTTTTGAAACAGTTTCAGTAGTTAATATTAATATATTCATCTATAATAGTTATATGTATCTCACTTTAGATGAAAAATGCTAATGAATTACAACGTATCCAAGTGGCTGATAGAGATGACACTTAATCAATGTGCTTCTTTATTAAAATTGTTTTTCTAGTGACGATATGAGTTTTCTACACACATATTAAGTTTGAAAGGAATTGAATGTTATCTTCATGTAATATTAGAGCTCCGATTATTTGGAATCGACCTATAAGTATGGACATATCTGATCACTACTTTCTACAAATGTGCAGCTTATGGAGTAAACTGCACATACAAACTTCTACTGGCCGTGTTAATCTTTTGAAAGAGCTTCAATAATTAATATTAATATCTTCATCTATAATAGTTATTTGCATATTACTTTAGCTGCAAAGTGCTAATGAATTACAATGTTTCAAGTGGCTGGCAGGGATGGCACTTAATCAAGGTGCTTCGATCTGATTCAAATTGTTTTCTATTGATGATATCAGTTGTTCTACAAAAATATTAATTAAGTTTGAAAAGAATTGAATCTTCTTGTAATACCAGCTCCGACTGTTTGTATTTGTAATTGGCCGATAAGTATGGGCACATCTGATCACTACTTCTCCAACCATTCACTTTCTGGAGTAAACAGCACATACAAACTTCACTGATCTCACTGTTAATCTTTTGAAATAGTTTCAATTATTCATATTTATCTCTTTATTTAATATAATTAGTTGCAATTGGTTGCAAAATGCCAATAAATTCGAAGCCTTCACAAGCAATAATTTATACCAGCAACATATATAGAAGTACTACATAGTTTCAATAATATTTCTGTTGCTGGTAAAAATTGTTTAATTAATTAAATTGAGTATCATTATGCAAATATCTAACCACCACTTCTGCAAATGTGTGTATACAAGAAATAACTCTTCATGCAAACTTCCACAGACCGTTATAGTTTTAAAAGGTAGGATACTTGATATTAATAATTTAACGCTACAACTTCACTAGTAGTATCTAGCTGCAATATATACGTGCTATAAAATTTTTAGAACAGTAAAAATGCCAGACTATCTACATGAGCAACAGCATGTAAGTCTATACATCATACATTTGTCTTCACTACACATAGGTAGAATATACAGGCCATAGCTGTTACAGTTGAAAAGTATAAATCAATGCTTGTATACACTCTTGGTAAGAACTTGGAATATCTTGCTGTTCTTAGACCTTGAGCATTTCTTGATGGCATCTGTTAACTCAAGAGTAACTAGAACAAGTCAAAAAATCATGTCATACAGTTAGATTTCATTAATTAACATCTTCACACATGCCCAACCAACATTTCAGTAAAGTTGACAGAGATCTTGGGTTCTATGTGGCACGAAATTGCGGAACAACTTGTGTCAACCAAGTGAGCTAAATCACAAAAAACCTAGAAATAAGTCAGTACAAGAATACAAACTAAAACTACCTTCTACCGTCTACATATACTACAAAATCAAACCAAGATCTTGGCAGCTGCGGTGGTCTTCCAGGATCTTTCAAGATCTTGAGGTGTAAACACCCTGCGGCATGCGCAAAGATGAACAGACGACAGTTTGCTTCTGTATGCACTTTCTACAGCAAGCAAATAGACTCTCCTTGTAACCATTGCCTAAAACAATACGTATATTGAACGAAACAAATGTCTTGTGATTTCTTGACCACACCCTTAATTTTTCTTGCAGGAACCTGCACTAGCCAAAACAGCAGGTAACGCGGTCGTAATGCATCCAATACTCTTGTACCGATCAGGAAAACAAGCAAAACGTTATTATTATTGTCGTACTCAACCAGATCAGTCTGGTTGGTAAAGTCTATTACAAGTACCAGAAGCAAACCCTGCTTCAGAAGTACTTAGACCATCACGGCTGTCTAGAAAGAAGACATGACTTTACAAAGGATCCGAGTAGATCCCAGAAGCACTGTTTTCTGTAAGTGCTACAGGTTGTGATGACCTGGAATAATGTCCAGCCACCGTGCAATACCTGCGTGCACTGTGCCCAAAACTCCCAAGACCACCGGAACCACTAGTGTTCGACAATGCCACATGCGGCTTATCTCCACTCGCAAGTCGCTGTACTTCGCCAACTTCTCAGCATGTTTCTTGCCAATGTTGCCATCAGCAGGACAGCTGATATCAATAAGACGACAAGTGTTTGTCTTCTTATTTCTGAGACAGATGTCTGGACGATTGGCTTTGATCTTCCTCGCAGTGGGGATGGTGGTATTCCACATCATAGTAATGTCATCCGTCTCCAAAAGCCTATCAGAATGATGCCGGTACTATTAATGTGTCGCTATGCCCCTCCATAATGGGCAAGTGGGGTCTTTACCCCATCTGGGCGCCCACCAACCCGGCAGGTGAGCCCAGCGGGGTACATGTTTCGGTGCAGTCCATACGGCGATCAATGACTAGCCAATTCAATGTAGATTGCAGGCATTACGGTGACCGCAAACTCGTGGATAGCATGCCTAGTGGATATCAACGACCACCAGGAAAGCATTGAACGTCATCGTCAACGGACCGTTCACCAGACCACAGAAACTCCCCAACGACTGAAACGAGTCATAGCCTCATGAATAAAGCTAGAGAAACATGAGAGAGAAAGACAGACAAGTTTCATAATTTACTATTGTCACTGGGGTTTGAACTATTATTATTATTATTATTATATTATTATTGTTGTTGTTGTTGTTGTTGTTAAACATGACAAACCAAAAGAACACAACAACTTAATTGATGTCATACTACGAATAAGCCAACCATACTATAACCAATTTAAAAAGAAAATTACAATTATTATCATCATCAGAACACCAAATTATATTTATCTCAAAATCTATCAACTCCACTGCATTATTGCATCAAACAGCTCATGCCAGCAGCTCACATATGCCCAACATAATTAAACACTCAGTTCAGTAATGTACCTCAGTAACCTGGGTTAGTATGTAGATTTAACAATAACACATAAACTTTCAAATAATCAACTAATTAGACAATTGTATATCCATTTACTCAACTGCATTAGATTGTCAATTAATTAATTAATTACAGCATAAAGGTACACACAAGGAATTTTATGCACATGCAGATTTAAACTAACTGCTACAACAGTATATTATACCCTACAACACAAGTAGAAGATTACAAACGAATTTCTATTCGACATCACTGCATGCGGTAAACCACAAATACCGAACTATTACTATAGGTCTACACATTTGATTCTTCAAAAGCGTCAAAACATGTCTAGATACCCATTCCATACCTTTCACTGTCGTAGCCTGTCGTACGTCTATTCACACTAGATAATTATCTAGTGAATTAATTATCTAGTGATCAGAGAGTACAAGCCACCGATCGCGACAGTTCACAGCTGCAGGTTGCGTAAACTACAAAGAAGCCCCTGAAGCCTGTACAAGCTATAACATGGCCAAAGGAACAAAAATAAAAGTGTGACAGGTAACACGCATGCGCTAAACAATTTCTAGGTGTCGGCAATTCTACCCCGCCCCGGAACAAATCCGCGGAAGAAGACAACATAAAACAGCGTCTGGAGATCCGAGGGACAACATGTGCGCAAGCGTAGTGCACACCTTTTAGTTACTGCGCTTGCGCATTTGATCAGCCGAAACAAATCCGCTGGCACACCGGTTTGTGAGTTGGAGTGCTGACAGAAAAAATGAAGCAACTAGTAATGGCTACAACAATAAGGTACGGTGCTACTAAGCTCTACTGCTAACTAAGCTTATATCTATAAAGGTGCAACTGTAGTTTACATGCGTAATAGCTAATAAACGAAAGATAATCGTAGCAGAAAGCGAAGACAGTAGCGGGGCAGTCTAAATCCGAGATGCCCAAATTTACATTGGACGTGGAATCGCGTTGATCCGTGGATTCGCGTTTTCCACTCAGCCCATCTGTTCAACATGTTGAGAGGATAGTTGGACACGGTCAGATCAAATTGTAATATTTTATTATGATATATTTGTCTAGACACAGCAAAATGTGCTGTGCATGAAAAGCATAATACTAATCATAAACGTAACTGAATCAGTAAGCAAGACTTGCAACGAAAATGACAGCTTTCTAATTAGATGTGCATGTAGCAAGCAACTAGAGGACTCATGCACTGGCCAACAACCATTCATGCAATTACAAACTACTCATCTGTTCTTGCCAATACATGTCTAGTGAGTAAACCATCACCACACAACACATAAGAGAATACCGGCTGTGATAACAACTACAGACGCAGTGTCGAGGCCAACACCGCTTCCGCTGTTGTTGTTCTTTCCTTGGGTCGGTTTTGCCGTTACAGAGCTTTTGGTGTTCTTCGGAGCTGCACTAGCCTTGTTTGGTGCAGCAGTAGCCTTGTTTGGTGCTGCAGTAGCCTTGTTTGGTGCTGCAGTAGCCTTGTTTGGTGCTGCAGTAGCCTTGTTTGGTGCTGCAGTAGCCTTTGGTGCGTTCGTAGTTGCGACATGTGTATTATCTATAGATGTGTACTGTCCGTCAAAGTCTCCGGAAATCATGCAGCTTGACGCTGTGCACTCGTACGCGGCGTTGCAGGCGGCGTTGTGGTGAAACACGTAGTGTTTAGCTTTGTTAGCGTTCTCTTTTCTTATTAGATAACCGCTGTTAATATCGCCACAAGTCATGTACAGATCACCTTGTACCTTGCAGGCTACGTCGAAATCGCTGTTACCGTTCGGACATCCAGTGGCGCCTGTTGTCGGAGTAACAGTTAGCGTGACATCCGAGCCGCTGCTAGTCGCAGAGGCTGATTTCGCACAACAGCATTGCGTTGGATCGCAGCGAAGATTCGTGGTTGGGGTTTGTGTCGTTTTCGTGTACTCTCCCGCCCAACCCAAAGAGACAGAGTCGCATGCTCCCGACTGACAGCTTAATCGACCGTCACAGGCGTCGTTGTCGAGGTCTCTGATAACGTAGGCAATCTTGCCGCTTTTGTAAACAGCAAAAGAGGGATCGTCATCCCTATCCGTACACACCGTCTTGCTGCGAACAGTACAGGACACCGTCGCTGTTGAAGGGCAGGATGCGGCACCAGACTGCCTGACCTGTACTGAGAGTGCGTTGCCCGACTGCGTGACAGTAGCGCTGTCAACGCAACAGCATGCCGATGAATCACAAGCTTCTCCCTTCTGAGGTGCAAACACAGAGAGGACAATAAGGAATATACCTTGGAAAGCACTCACAGTTGCAAGCATGTTGCACTGATGTCTTCTCAATGAGCAATAATTCCAGTGCAGTACGCACCGAGCTTATCTAGGCGGCCGGGTGCATGTAATGATTGTGTACAAAGGCACCGTTTTGCGCGTTTATTGCGTACTTGAACTCTGACCTCCTGTTCTCGTTCAATTTGGTATGATCTCTAGAATCGCAAAGATTATGACCTTGTCCAACTATGCATGGAATGATCGAAAGTTTTTCCCTATTAGCATAACATGATCGCAAGCACGAACTCTGTGCTAGTGCGGTTTCTCAGATCATCGCTGTACTCTTGTTGAATCCCTGCATCTTTCGGCCATTCCACTTTCCAATTATCCTAGCGTCACTAGGTGTGTTCACACTATGGCTTGCGAGCCTGGTTTGAGCTTATCATAATTAAGTTAGTGTTAAACGCTGCACCTGCCCCACGCAATGCTGGTTTGCGCTGGGTTTGCAAACAGTACTTGCAAAGGTTGGGGTAGGTTTGCGATTACTTGGGTCTCGTTTGGAGCTATCACAACATTCCTAGCTGTTTAGCGCCTAGTAACCAGAGTAGCAGTCTGTCTAGCGCATAGCTACGAGAGTAGCAGTGGAAATCATCGTCTTACTGTGGTGGATGCTGCTAGAAACAGGGCGTCAACAGCAAGAATCTCGCGCGTGCAAGATGACAGATGACGTCGTTTTCGTCGCTATCGCAGTGCTAGCACAGAGTACCGAACTGTTGTGTCGTTTGTCATGCGGAGGATTCTAGCTCTGTTGTCAGACGCCATGTCTAGAGATTCCTACTCAAACAACGGATCACAATAGCGTGCTAGGTTGACAAAACCAGGTAATCAAACCCAGTCCAGTGTGAACACAGATTTGTACTGTATTTGGTGCGTGACCATTTCGTCCATTCCATTTTCAATTCCCGGCAGCAATTGAATATTGAATTAGAAATTGAAAATTGCCTACAAGTTGCTTGCAATTTCAATATTTAATTCTATTAAAAATTAAAAATTGATTGATTGACGGACTATAATCATTTGCGGATTAAAATGAATATTGAAAACACATTTAATTTTTAACCAATTTTCTTTTTCAATGCAATTGAATATTGAAATTGCAAGCACGTTAGTTCAATTTTCAATATTAAATTTAATATTTAATTTAATTTAAAAATTAAATATTAAATTTTGAATTTGCTTGGCCAATTCGTCCATTCCATTTTTAATTTTTGAGACAAATTGAAAATTGAATGTCAAATTAAAAATTGACTGGCGTTGCTTGCTCTTACAATATTCCATTACATTGAAAATAGAACTTGATTGAAGACCAATTGTCATTTCAATATTCGTTTACTTTGCAAATAGATTCAATCTTTCCATCCGTCCAATTTTCGTAAATTATGAATATTAGAATAGAGCCTCCGATGCAATTTTCTTTCTCCGTACTAAATGTAAATAGAAAGTTACCCGCAGCTGCTAGCGCGAGCCATATCTCATAAACGACACCGCGCGGGCGGTCGCCGGTGACTTCAATATTCAATTCTATTGAAAGACGAAAGTTGCGTCTAGCTTAGCCACGCCCAGCCACGCCTCTGGCACGCATGCAATGTAATGCATTGCATGAAGAGATTCATGAGAAAGCCTCGACAGGCACGCGACCGACCTCTCACAACAAGTCGGTAAGCACTTGCACCTGGCTCTCGTCAACCGTCACGCTCAGGCGGGAGACATTCTTTGCGGCGATGAGCGAGGGAAGCTCGTTGCATGGAGGCACGCGTCTAGGGCATCTATAATCAACGAGATCAACGTCTAACCTACACTGGAAAGTTGACGTCTAGTCGATTTGGAAAGACTCCAAGCAACTATCTAGCTAGAGGACATTTGTGTGGATCATCTAGACCACGCCTCTAAAGATCTGACAGGGAAGCTCCAGCTGGTATCTATCATCTCACGGTACAACGGCAGGTCGTGCATTGTCTCCACTCTCGATCTCCATGGACGAAGTCGACGAAGATTTTGTTCGGAAGGGAGTCGAAGAGGGTAATAGTCATACTGTCATCAGTGAAGAATTACAGACGATGTTTCCAGGACTTCGGGGACTCCGCGAACGATCTGTTCGACGTTTCTGTACAGACAGAGGCATAAGTCGACGTTGTTCTCTGACTAAAGAGGAACTAGAACGCTGCGTGTCTGACGCCGTAAGCGAGGTGAGCACTAGCTATATATCTCTAGGTAGCTGGCTGCATGCTCATTATAGTTAGATTAGGTCATGATTTGCTCATGATCACTATAGCTAGGTCATGATTGTACACTGCATGTATACTGTGCATGGCCTATAATTCCTGTATGTATATTTATATTGACTTTGACAGGTCGGACCGTCTTGCATCTTCAGATTGTCAAAAAGCAAGAAGAAGGCAACGGCTACACAATGCAAGTCAAAGTCTAAGATTTCTTGTACTTGCAGGCGGTCACCAGTAAATTTTTGATTTTTTTCTTTGACTTTTACAAAATAATATCACTATACATATTTTAACTGCTAATACGGTCTTGTTTCAATAGCATTTTACGTCAATATTGTAACATGGTGGCACCTAAATATTATATACTCATGATCAGTTATAACTCTTGATCACAGAATGTCATGGCTCTAGTTTGTCTTCTTTAGTCTTTTAACTTTTCTCTGTAATGAAAGCTTGCATATATTAATCTCATTGCATATCTTTTGGGAACGACTGTCTATTATTTATATCAATATGTTCATTATGTTAGGAACTGCAGAGAAGATCTTCAGCTCTAGAGATGTCCACAACTTTGAACGACGAACAAAAGAAGACGTACGCTAGTGCCACGAAACTGGAATTGATGTCGTCAGAAGTCTCTGAAAATAGCAGTGATAACGAGCCACCCTCTGAGGGTGCCTCCACTGCTGGACGTTCACAACTCCTGATCCCACCTCTTCCGTGGAGAGCCATTGAAGCAACAAAGGTGTTTGAGTTTTTGGACAGAAAGTACGCCAGAAGGCAGACTCAGAGAGGAACGGTACCAAGAGTAAACGGATCGAGCTCCATCTACCGGAACACGTCCGGGAATGACATTGTACCAGAGTGGGCTCTAGAAGACTTCTGCTAATTACAATACGTTTGATTTTAATACATGTCAAAGAACATGGATATATAGAGCTAGATCATTCAAATTTGCTGTTAACATTGTTGTCCATCGCCAAAGTTTGTTGAACTAGAGAAATAAATCACATGACAATTAATGTGAATCACCTGGTTTGTGTGTCTTAAGACTACCTAGGGACTTCCCCGTGTGTACCGGGCCCGGGTCCACAGTGGACACAGCAAGTGTTTAAAATTGGCGGGTATAAACACTTGGTGCTTATGAGAAAGCCTTTACAGGACTGTTAATTGGTCTGTAATTTGGACACAACAAATCTTTGTAGACTTGTTCATACGTAGATGTCATTGTCATGCGACCGTCACGCCCCATAGGTATGAAGTGTGAAGACGCTACCAACGTACGACGATCCAGAGAATTAAGACGGACACTCGATCATGCATGCACTGCATGAAAGCTTAAATATAGCATGGTCTAAACCTATTCTAAATGTTTTACTGAATACCACCTTTAATCATATTTAGACATATTTAGACCGATCCTAATATGATGTATAGAACACATTTAGGACGGCCTATATAGATCGAATACGGGTTTTAGGATTACATTTAGGCACACATTTGGAGTCCTAAATACCAGATACAGATTTTTACAAATATGAGCTATAGGTAGTCCTAAGACACACAAACCAGGTGATTCACATTAATTGTCATGTGATTTATTTCTCTAGTTCAACAAACTTTGGCGATGGACAACAACGTTAACAGCAAATTTGAATGATCTAGCTCTATATATCCATGTTCTTTTACATGTATTAAAATCAAACGTATTGTAATTAGCAGAAGTCTTCTAGAGCCAACTCTGGTACAATGTCATTCCCGGACGTGTTCTGGTAGATGGAGCTCGATCCGTTTACTCTTGGTACCGTTCCTCTCTGAGTCTGCCTTCTGGCGTACTTTCTGTCCAAAAACTCAAACACCTTGTTGCTTCAATGGCTCTCCACAGAAGAGGTGGGATCAGGAGTTGTGAACGTCCAGCAGTGGAGGCTCCCTCAGAGGGTGGCTCTTTATCACTGCTATTTTCAGAGACTTCTGACGACATCAATTCCAGTTTCGTGGCACTAGCGTACGTCTTCTTTTGTTCGTCGTTCAAAGTTGTGGACATCTCTAAAGCTGAAGATCTTCTCTGCAGTTTCTAACATAATGAACATATTGATATAAATAATAGACAGTTGTTCCCAAAGAATATGCAATGAGATTAATATATATATATATATATATATATATATATATATATATATATATTAAATGGACATATGCAAGCTTTCATTCCAAAGAAAAGTTAAAAAGACTAAAGAAGACAAACTAGAGCGATGACAGTCTGTGATCAAGAGTTATAACTGATCATGAGTATATAATATTTAGGTGCTACCATGTTACAATTTTGACGTAGAATGCTGTTGAAACAAGACCGTATTAGCAGTTAAAATATGTATAGTGATATTATTTTGTAAAAGTCACAGCAAAAAATCAAAAATTTACTGGTGACTGCCTGCAACTACAAGAAATCTTAGACTTTGACTTACATTGTGTGGCCGTTGCCTTCTTACTTTTTGACAATCTGAAGATGCAAGATGGTCCGACCTGTCAAAGTCAATATAAATATACATACAGGAATTATAAGCCATGACACAGCTAAAGTGATCATGAGCAAATCATGACCTAATCTAACTATAATGAGCATGCAGCCAGCTACCTAGAGATATATAGCTAGTGCTCACCTCGCTCACGGCGTCAGACACGCAGCGTTCTTGTTCCTCTTTAGTCAGAGAACAACGTCGACCTAGGGCTCTGTCTGTACAGAAACGTCGAACAGATCGTTCGCTAAGTCCCCAAAGTCCTGGAAACTTTCCAATGTAGACTAGACGTTGATCTCGTTGATTATAGATGCCCTAGACGCGTGCCTCCATGCCACGGGCTTCCCTCGCTCATCGCCGCAAGGAATGTCTCACGATTGAGCGTGACGGTTGACGAGAGCCAGGTGCAAGTGCTTACCGACTTGGTGTGAGAGGTCGGTCGCGTGCCTGTCGAGGCTTTGTCATGAATCTCTTAATTGCATTACATTGCATGCGTGCCAGAGGCGTGGCTAAGCTAGACGCAACTTTCGTTTTTTCAATAGAATTGAATATTGAAGTCACCGGCGACCGCCCGCGCGGTGTCATTATGCCGTTTATGAGATATCGCTCGCGCTAGCAGCTGCGGGTAACTTTCTATTTACATTTAGTACGGAGAAAGAAAATTGCATCGGAGGCTCTATTCTAATATTCATAATTTACGAAAATTGGACGGATGGAAAGATTGAATCTATTTGCAAAGTAAACGAATATTGAAATGACAATTGGTCTTCAATCAAGTTCTATTTTCAATGTAATGGAATATTGTAAGAGCAAGCAACGCCAGTCAATTTTTAATTTGACATTCAATTTTCAATTTGTCTCAAAAATTAAAAATGGAATGGACGAATTGGCCACGCAAATTCAAAATTTAATATTTAATTTTTAAATTAAATTGAATATTGAATTTAATATTGAAAATTGAACTAACGTGCTTGCAATTTCAATATTCAATTGCATTGAAAAAGAAAATTGGTTAAAAATTAAATGTGTTTTCAATATTCATTTTAATCCGCAAATGATTATAGTCCGTCGATCAATCAATTTTTAATTTTTAATAGAATTAAATATTGAAATTGCAAGCAACTTGCAGGCAATTTCAATTTCTAATTCAATATTCAATTGTTGCCGGGAATTGAAAATGGAATGGACGAAATGGTCACGCACCTTCCGGCACAAGGTACGTAATTATTATAAATTAATATCACACTTGTTCTGTGCAACTGTCGTTACTACACATGTGTTCAATGAGATGGCAAGATGAGAACTACATACTGGACTGTTGGACTCACTCCACCCACTTTCTTCCTGATGAATCTGGATTGTTAGATACACAATGATTACGAACTGCCCTCTAAAATATGTTGAATGAGATGTATGGTAAATTGTAGCATTGCAAATAAGATCCATCTATTTGATTAGTATTGTAACCTCTATCAAAATTGTTGTCTGGCAGTAAGTCAACAGTGTGTGTGTGTGTGTGTGTGTGTGTGTGTGTGTGTGTGTGTGTGTGTGTGTGTGTGTGTGTGTGTGTGTGTGTGTGTGTGTGTGTGTGTGTGTGTGTGTGTGTGTGTGTGTGTGTGTAACTGCTGGCACTCATTGGCAGTGTCATTTCATGTAAATTGTACAGTCAGTACACACTCATTAGTATTACATGCTTTTAGATCGAGTGATGGTGAGATTGAGAATACTGTAATGTAATCACAGGGATCCAAGCATAACGTTTTTCTGTTAGTTGTCTGTTGTTACATTAATTAAATTGATGTATATCAAACCTAACAACCATTTACCTACCTTGAATATATGTATTTCTTACGATACCTTTGATGACTGTGAGTGACATGATGTATTTGTGTAACAACTATAGCAAACTCAACGTGGGTGAGGCAAATGGCTATACGAGAAATGGTGGAATTAAGCACAATTGTTGTTCTGCTTTGTTCTTAGCAATTATTCCAAATGATTTGTTGCCAGCCAGTTGACAGTCTTTGGCTGAAAGTTTAAAAACAATCAGTTGCTGTGTCGATCTGCTCCTCGATAGACTGTGAACATGACCTGACTCAATTCGATCCTGAACTAAACCGAGGCCGTGCCTTAACCAGAACAAAGGAGCCATGATCACTGAAACCTGCACTACTAAAAGCAGAGGCGATGACAGTAATGATAGCTACTGGTTATCTATTATTACTAATTATAGCTACAGTAATGATGGCTACTGTACAACTTAGATAGCTGTACTTTGAGAAAGAGTTACACTGCATTTAGTGATGAAACTGTTTGTCAGTTGATATTTCATGAGTTGATACCTACGTATAATGACGTTTTGTTAGAATAGCTTCTCGACATTGTGAGCCAGGTCTATCAATTGTTGACTTGTAATAGATGACATGCATTTTGTATGTAAAACTACAGTTGTAGAATTTTTCTCACAATGGACACAGGTAGTTCAGCATCCATACTAAGTACCATTTAATACATGATGTAGTGAAAACGCAGTAATTAACCTACTGGTGAGCTCATACACAGACATGACCAGAAACGTCAGCATGAGCAGACTTTTCAAATAAGATACTGTATTCCCCCTCACCTCACCTGTAACCATGCGCGAGTCTCACATAGCCAGACCAAATAATTCAGAGAAATACAGTAGCTGGCCAACTTTTAGCTACTACATGCATCCAACTTACTTGTAGCAAAACTTCAACTAGTAATGTAGTAAGTTGTGAGCAAAAATAGCAGGTGTTTTTGTAGTTGTTGATTGCACTGCATGCATGCTTATGACATATATGCACAAATAGGAATAGGCATCACAGATTTCTTCTTCAACTAGTAATTCCTGTGATATAAATACAAAAGCAAATTAATGAAATTTGATTTCGGATACTGACATTCAGCAAGTGACCTTCACACATATTGCAATTATCAAAATGCCGAACACATGGAATATGGTACAATATTTTCTATTTAATTAATTAAGTTAATCTTTCTGCTGACTGACAACACCAACCTTATTTGTTGCCTACCAACAGGCAAGATCTGTATATTCACTGGTCCATTGACAAATCTATCAAATTTTGTCCAGATATGTCTGGATAAGTCTGGATATGTCTGGATATGCAATCATAACTTAATTTCTATTCCCAACAGAATTTCCCTTGTCATCTACTTACATAGTATAGTTGATCTCTGCTTCAAGTTTGCATGTCATAAAATTTATTGTACAGTGCCATTTGTAACATTCATATCTTGGTTTATAAAACACAGGCAACAACAAATAATATGCAACATTTTAAACTACACAACCAACTTTCTGAGATACAAATAGTAATGCCCTTTCATACAAATCTATACCATAATGTATACTAGGTTCCAGAGGTGAAACAGTTGCTTGAAGTTCTTCTATATCAGTAATGCTAAGAGGAGTAGGCGTCTCAGGCACGTGAACCACTTCATAAGTGTCTTCATGAGACACAGGTCCTCCCCAGTCAATACCAAATTGCTGATCTCCATCCTGGAAATACCTTGACATAAAGTCATGCAAGACATACACGAGAAACAATTAAACCTTACCTCAAAGACTTCACTTGCAATGTGATTATTAGAAGTGGCAATTCTTTGCAAACCCATTGTCCACAGCTGCTCTGGAGTAAGGTTGTGCTCAGATCTCATGGGATGTTTAATCCATGCCTTTTGCCAGGATGTCAAGTGAGAGTTAATACGCGAAATATAAACAAAGTGGAGGCAGAAAAGGTCGAGTTCATTGCTAGGATCAAGCATACCAATAGATTCCAGGTGATAAAACAGACTATGGTAGAAATAGACAACTCCTTCATACACATCTCTCCACATACGTTCAATCCTTTGATTGTGCACACTCTTCCCTACAATAACTGTACTTCTTCCAGGGCCACGGAGTGGATGCATAAGGAGATACATAGCAACATCAACATTTTCACCACCCTTATCAATACGAATGCGAGATGGCAGGCCATACTTAGTGACACCTTCCTGGAACAGCCTCAAGACTGTGTCTGCACAATTGTCACTTGAACAGTGCAGGTAAACAGGAAGTCTTGAGTATCCATCTACTCCACCATGAATGACAAGTCTCCATCTATTACAAAGTGTCCCAAATATTTAAAATGGATACATATAATGAAAATTATATATGCTATTATATATGTATATAAGTATATATGTATGTATGTATGTATGTATGTATGTATATGTATGTATGTATATATGTATGTATATACGTGTGTGTGTTACATTGCAGTGTTAGATTGCAGAATAGTGATTGCAGTATCCAACCTGGGCCTTACGGACCCTTATAAACAAAACAATTGTATGTATGTATGTATGTATGTATGTATGTATGGATGGATGGATGTATATACCTAATCAATTTGTGGTTTCCATCAAGATGCCACAATGACAATGGTGCAAGCACAGCATACTTCCATCGCTGAATTGCTGAAGACCACCGTACAGCAACTCCTTCTGGGTCTACTCGGTGCAGAGATTCCCTAATACGTGCTTGGGAGACGCGTTGACCTCGAGACATCAAATGTCCATGCAATAACCGATAGCCACAATTTGGAAATTCACACTTGATTTGAGACACTAGTTCATCTAGTTCCCGGTCTGTGATGAAGGAGTATAAGGCACTTACACTTAGACCAAACTCACTCATTCTTCGCCTTATGGTGCTCAAACTAACACCAAGAACCTCCCCTATTTTGGGACACTTGAATCCCAAGTGTAACAGATACTCCAGCTGGTCCTGCTTGACCTCTAGCCTTGGTCGTCCTCTGACATTTTCATAAAGAATTTGAGACACATACCCTGATTCATTCCGTCCATGATTCAACTCTTCCAGAAAACTTAGAGCCATACCAACTCCTTCCAACACGTCACTGCTACTGGTGTTGTAAACGTCGTCAACTGCTACCAAAAGACAATGAAGTCTGTCGACGTGGAAGACCAGACAATCTAGTGTGCCAGACTCTCCATCTACCTTCCTCGTAGCATGTAACAAGTCGCTGCACCCGACGGCATACATCAGCTACCACTCCGAGTAATTCTGTCTGGTCACTTGAAAGTTGAACGGCCATGTCACGACCAGAGCTAAAACAGACCAATAACGAAAGGAGGAGTGGTCTGCGACTCTACTACACTTTCTACCTACTGTCTGTTCCCCATAAGTGTGAACTTTGAAAATCATCGATATCTCTGCTGTTTAGTGGACTTTCGCGATGATCTCGGTATCGTTAGAAACCGCTAGGTCTGGCATTTCTGTTTATCAAATTATCTAAGCCCTTTCTACAAACGAAACGGAAGGATAGTACTTGTGCTTATCAAACACAAACGGGTGGAGCAATGGCTATTATCCAATTATCTTGTAAGACCAACGGATCAGCAACTGGAACCATTTAAGATAATTGGTATAACATGGTCCAACTGGAGCAGCTCTTAGTGCTCTAATGTGCACACCTGGTGTGACCTCTACTTCATTACTCACTTCCGAGTTCACGCTTATGGCGAACAGACAGTAGTGTTTTTAGCGCCGAGGATAGGTGAAGCTTTCACAGCAGCAGGTGGTGTGATCAAGCGCGTCTGGTTGGGAAAAAGCGACATCGTTATCTTTAATAGCTGTATAGAATTAGATTTGATATGCAGAAACCTTATCCTGACGTTTCTGTCTCTATGATTCCTACTATATAGATAACTAAAAGAAGGTTTCAACTAATACCAACATCGTTGTTGTAAGCCCAAAAATGCGGGAGTTATCGATTTTCAAAGTGTGCAATCAACGCTAACAGAGAGTGCAGTGGGCTAGTGGAACGTCCTAACACTCGTTTCACACATCTGAATACCCTAGACAGTCGCCGCCAGTAGTCATCCGTTTAGGTTGATAAACGTTACTGATTTCGTTTCTGTTTTGAAGGTTCTGCTTGGGGTTACAGCACTAGTACGTATATGCTAGGCGTTGATTTTTATGTGCTTTGACGCCTGCAGTCCTAAAGCTATTGACACGTTACAATTGTTTGTTAATTAATGTCGGTGTCTAGGGCGCTAGGTTTCGTCTTGTCTTCGTCGACGCATGCAACCTTAATTAATTAGTAGAGTGGCATGTTGGCATTTAAATTTTTTGCTGATGTCTCTACATGCTCAGCGCTGGTTTTCGTGTGGTTTTGGCAGTCATTTGTTGATGCCGTTTAGACGCTACTAGTAGGCTCTGGGCACTGGTTTTCGTGTGTCTTGCAACCATATGCTACTGGACGCTAAATTGTTTGTTGATGTCGCTAAACGCTAGGCGCTGGTTAGTGTGGTCTTTGCCGACGGATGCAGTCATGCTATTGGCACGTTAAACTGTTGTTGATGTCGCTACATGCTAGGACGCTGGTTTTCGTGTTGTCTCCCTCGACGCTTGCAACCATATGTTAGTGGCATGTTAAATTGTTTGCTGATGAGGCAACACAGAAGGTGCTGGTTAGGTGTGGTCTTTGCCGACGGATGCGGTCATACAATTGGCACGTTAAACTGTTTGTTGATGGCCCTAATCAGCAAACTGGGATGGGAATAATGGATCAAATCACGCCATACCTAGATAAGTCTGAAATGCACGTCTCTGATGTGCACTTGTGCAAGTATGTCTGATTTTGACAAAGCGAAGAAGCTATTGATCGGGGCCGTAGATGCCGTTTTATCGCTTGCCGATCAAGCGAAACAAGAATCTTTGCGAGAGCCGTGCAGCTCCTCAGCGATCAGACGTCCAAGCTTTGCTACCTTCGGATCGGGAAGAAGCGCTGAAACACCTACACGTGAAGA